>NC_067400.1:595227535-595242535 GCF_016432865.1 Antechinus flavipes
ACCTCCTACAATCCCCCCCAATCTGATTTGGGGATTACACGGCCTAAGGAAATTGTGGCGTTATTCCTCTTGCATCATTGATAAGCCACAAATGAGGGAGACAGGAAGAAGGAAAAAAGAATCAACAGAGCAAATGCTCCTCTCCCTCCTTCTCTCTCTCTCTCTCTCTCTGTCTCCCTCTCTCTCTCTCTCTCTCTCTGCAGGGCAGGGGGCAGGGCCTGCCCAGGGCCTGTTCCAGGGAGCTCTGTTCCTACAGGAATCACTTTCTCTCCCCTAGAGAGGCCCTCCGCTCTGAACCTCACACTCCATCTTCCTCCCAGTCAGGGATGTCAGCTTCCTCTTCCCTGGCTTAGAGACTGAATCAGTTCCCCAAACTTAGCAGAATTTCCATAGTCTCAAAAACAACAACAAAATGAGCTCCAGCCCCCAAGCGGAGGATGGGGGGAGGGGAGAAGCCCCTTCGGTTACCGGCCAGGGCAGCTCTCAGGCCCTCAGAGGGAGGCAGAGGCGGCCCCCTTGGGCCGGAGGGCAGGGGGCGGCTCTGCCCCCCTCGGGAGTGACCTTAGAGATGGAACAGGGACCAGACATGATTTCGTGTGTGGGGGGAACCCCCGGAAGAGGGGCCTTGTAGCTTCTCAGGGGCTCGTGGAACGCTGGGGGAGTGACCCACCCAGCAGCGATCAGAGCGGGAGAGCCGGACCCCGTCTCCCTGCCCCGAGAGCCGCTCAGGACCCGTTCTGCTTCCGCCCCCAGCAGCCGGGCCTGAAACGCCGGGACCCACGTTCTCTGGCTGCAGCGAGCATCCGGCCGTGTGACGGATGCTGTGACCCTGTGTGTTAACTATCTACTCTTACTATTGTTTTTTAATCATTTTTATTAATATTACGTTGGCTAATTACTGTTGGATAGTTTGTGTAAACTCTTATCAGACCCTTTCTCCCCGGTCTCGGGTTTTTTAATCCACGAGGAAGGAATCTGCACAGGTGGGGGTCCCTCCCTGGTCTCGGGGGCCATTAGTCTAGCTCTGTTGTTAACAGGGGAGGGAACGTTAACGTCACGGTGATAAGCAGCGAGTATGGCAGGACTTGAACTCGGCTCCCCGTTCGGAGCTCGGGCGCTCGGTGGGGGTCCGTAGCCCCAGGGCGTGCCACGCTCCCGCCCCCACGCGCTCCTGTCGCACCAGCCTCAGAGGGACCGCCCGGACCGTGGGCCCCTCTGCAGCTCCATCTGGGGACGTTTGTGCCCCTTTCGGGGACTGGTTTTTTAAATGCACAGAATTTGCTGCAGAGGATTGCCGAGGGAACCAAGGGAAGTTCTCGTGGCCGCGGCGGCCTTGAGCCTGGTCCAGTCCCTTGCCCCGGAGTGGGCAGCTGGGGTCCAGAGCAGGGGTGGCCGGGCCGCGTAGGACGGGCACTGCCAAGAGCCACGGTCCCCCCGTTTGCGCCCCGGGACGACTCTGGGAGGGGCTGCTGTTGTCCCATTTCGCAGATGGGGACACTGAGGCAGCCCAGCGAGGCCGTGGCGGAGGCCCCGTGCCCTCCCCGCTGTGCCCCGGCGCCTCAGTCACGGCGACGTTGGTGAAGCACTTGGCGCTGCCCTCAGTCTCCCCCGTTGCCCCCCACAGGTTGTAAGGTAGGCGCCGTTCTCCCCGGGGCAGCCTCGGGCCCGTGGGCTCGCCCCTCAGTGGGCCGTGCCCGTGCCAGTCTCCCCGGGGTGGCCAAGCTAACGCTGTGCCCGTCTCTGTTCCCAGGATGAAGTGATTCCGCCAGCCACGAACCAACCGAGCAGTAAAGGAGTGACCCCCGTAAGGTAAGCCCCGGAGCTGTCTGTGGGGAGGGGGCGACGGCCCCCAAACAGTGGGCGAGGAGGGAGCAGAGGAAGCGTCCCCCCCACGGGGGAGCAGGAGCGGGGGGCTCGCGGGGGTCCGCCCCAGCCCAGAGGGAAGCCGCCGTGCCCGCTCCCTGTCTCTGAGTCGGTGTGCCAGGGCGCCGAGGGCCCACGGGCGTGATTGTGCCCCAGGCTGTGGTGGCTGAGCGGGCACGGCGACTGCCCGGGGGCTGGCAAAGGCTCTGTCCCAGCCCTCCGAGGGCACTTTCCCGAGCCGGCCCCTCGCTGCGCTGCCTAGGCCTCCCGGGCCCTTCCGGACCAGAGCTCCGCGGCCCCGATCAGGCCGACGCGCTCCCCCCGCGGGGCCCTGGAAGCCGGTCGGCCGGTGGGTGTCAGAGGTGGCCGGTGGAAAGCCAATGTTATGTAAATACGGGCCCGGCCGCGGCGGGCGGACCAGCCCCCGCCATCCATCATCGCGGCCGGCCGGCGGGGGCGGGGGGCCAGACGCAGCTCCATGCGCCGGCCCGCTCCAGCCTGTTTGTTTGCCTTTGTCTCTCACGTTTCGGGGACCCCCGGCTGAGAGCGGCCGCGGGTTTTGTCCTGCCGGGCCCCCTCCCCCCGGGAGCCCCTCGCTGCCCGCTCCCGCCGCGGCTTCCCTTTCTGACTTCAAAGCCTCCCCCAGCATTGTCTGGGCCGGCGGGCAGTGGCCCTTAAAACCTGATCACAGGCGGGCGCGGTGTAGGGCAGGCCGGGCCCTGCGCCCCGCGCTCTTGCTGGGACCCTGCAGATTCCTCCTTTTGCCTCCCGCACCACCCTGGTTACAGCCCGGCCTCCCCTCCCCTCCCCCGGCCGCGGCTCCCTCCAGTTTCCTGGGGCTGAGAGCTTGTCGGAGCCGGAACTGACCCCGTTCCTGACAGGTGGGGAAGCCGAGGCACGGGCCGGGCGGGGGGAGGGCCGGAGATGGGGGGCTCTCCTAGGGACAGGACTTGGGCCGCCCTCCCGATGCTTCTCCCCAGGACCTCGGGGGTCTTGGGGGGCAGCAGCAGGGCATGAGTCTGCTTAATTCCCGGGTGACCTCGGGGGGCTGCTTCACCCCCTTCCCTGGCTCTGCAACCTTAGCCTCAGTTTCCTTTTCTGTAAAAGGAGCCTCTGGGGCCCTTCCAGCCCCAGTCCAGGTCTGCTGCTTTTGTCCTCTCTGTCCCCCCGTAAGGCTGGGAGGTCCTGGAGAACTTGGGGCTCCGTGGGGTCGCCCCCTGTGTACCCCAGGGCTTAGCATCCAGGAAGCGCTTAATAAATGCTTGTGGTGGATGATGAGGCTGGTAGTGATAATGATTCTAAGTATGAAAAAGTTGCTCATCTGTGGGTGAGAAAGCCCTGAATTGGGGCTCGGGGCCGGGGACCTGCCGGGGCACTTTGTGACACTGCACAAACCCCTGGTTTGGCTCTGTGGGCCGCTCTGGGGGAAGGGGCTCTGGCTAAATGGTCTCTGCCCCAAATCTGTGGTGCTGTGACCCCTCAGGAAAGGAGGAAAGGGGGGCGTCTGCTGTGAAAACGGCCCCTCCGGAACATGGATTCAGTGTCTATCAGTCTCCCACCCAAGAGAGCTGCTCTTCCTCCTCTTCCTCTCCTCTTCCTCCTCCTTTCTTCCTGTCTTTCTGTCTCCTTCCCCCTTTCTTCTCCTCTCTTCTTTCTTCCCTCCTCCTCTTCATTCTTTCTTCTCTCCCCTCCCTACTTTTCTGTGTGCATTTCTCCCTTCTGTCTCTGTCTGTTTCTGTGTCTCTCTTTCTCTTCCTATTTTTCACTTTCCTTTCCCTCTCCCCTCTCTTTTTCCATTCTTCTCCTTTCTTCCTTCTTCCCTTCTCCTTCTCGTTCATTCTCCCTTACCTCCTCCCTACTTCCCTGTGTCTCCTCTCTGTTTCTGTGTCTCTCTCTGTCTCTTCCTATTTCTCTCCTTTTCCCTCTCCCCTCTCTTCCCCCTTTTTTCTCCTCTCTTCCTTCTTCCCTTCTCCTCATTCTTTCTCTCTCTCCCTCCTCCCCACTTCTCTGTGTGTCTGTTTCTGTCTCTTCCTATTTCTCTCCTTTTCCCTCTCCCTTCTCTTTTCCTTTTTCTCCTCTTTTCCTTCTTCCCTTCTCCTCATTCTTTCTCTCTCTCCCCTCCCTGCTTCTCTCTCCCTCTTTCCCAGTCCGACCCCCCCCCCCAGGCTCCAGGCCTCCCCCTCTCCTTCCTCGGGCCCCTTCCCCTGTTTGCGTGGCGGCCCCCTCGCCCTCACTGCCCCCACCCCCGGTTCCCTCTCCCCGTGTCTCTCTCCTTTTCATCTACTCGGAAGGCTTTACTTGACTTCCTTGTCACCTTAATTGATTGCATTAACCTTTCAGCGTATTGGATTTCCCGGGCCTCGTGCGGAGAGCCCTCTGCAATATGCTTCTAATCTGAGCCCTAATGGACAGTTTGCAGTCAACAAGCCCCTTCTCCCGTCGGCCCCTCGGACACCCTCCCCCCGGGGCGCCCCGCCCCCTCCCTCCCTGCCCTGCGGGGCCTCCCCTCTGCTCAGGAGCCACAGGCAGGGCTTGCCCTCAAAGAGCTTCCATTCCCCAGGAAGAACGGGGTGGGGGTCCTCCCCCCCCCCCCGCGGGGCCTGAGACTTCAGGGAGCACAGTCCCTCTGTCGGCCCCTCTCTGTCACTTTTCTGAAGCCCCCTGGCTCTGGGAGCCATTGGGCCCGCACTCCCTGACCCTGAGACCCCCGCTGCCCGCTGTCTCTCGGGATTTGACCCTGGTTTCGGACCATGATTGGGGGAGGACGCGGGTGTCTCTGAGCCTCCAGCGACTGAGACGCATGAAAGTGGGGAGTTTGTGGAGGCCGCATTTGGCTGGCCAGGGATGCGGGGGACAGCGGGGAGGGGCGTCCGCCTCCCCGGAGGAGCCGCGAGATTTCCCGAGGGGCCGGTGCCCCCGGGCGGGGAGCGGGCTGGCCCTGCCTCTTTTCCTCCGAAGGCTTTCTGCCGTCCTGTGGGTCTGGGCCTTTGCCAGGACCCTCGTCTCCAGCGTCCCTCCCTGCCGCCTTTCTCCTCTCCTGGGACTGCAGGATTATTGAGTAGGAGCCGGAAGGGGCCTTGGCGTCTGAATGGTCATCGAGGCTCTGATGGAAGGCCCGGCTCCGGCTCGGGGGATGGAAGGGCAGGGGCTTTTGTCCAAAGCGCTCTCGCAGTCCGCCCCTGTCCTGCATCCGAATCCCTCTTTTCTGCAAGACAGCCCTTTCCGGAACTGGAGACGGCTCCTTCCCCCGGACTTTGCCTCTCCAGCTGAGGGTCCCAAGCCCCCCGCGGGCCCTCTCCTTCCCCCATTTTTAAAGGAAACACCCTGGGGAGACGGGCAGTCCGGATGTCAGGGAGCCGGGGCCTCCGAAGTGCCTGCGGGCCGGCCTGGCACAGGGTCGCCCGCCTGCCCCCCCACCTGCGCGGATGCCGCCCGAGGTGCGGGAAGGCCGAGCATCCTTCGGAGCCGGCCCCGGGCAGGCAGACACGGGCCCTTCTTGGAGCTGCTCCCATCCCTGGAAGGAGTGTGGGGTGAGGGGGTCAGTGGGGAGGGAAGGAGGGAGGGAGCCAAGGGAGGGGAGAGGAAAAGGACATCCGAGGAGGCTGGACAGTGACAGAGGAGGCTGGGAAAGAGTAAACAGGCACTCAATGGTATTAACTTAATTGATCGCTCTGCAACAGGCTGAGCCGTTGTGTTATCCCGTCGCCGTGGCAACAACCCAAAAAAATTGTCTGCCTGTTTGGATGAAATGAAGCAAAACATCCTTTAATTTGTGGTTATCATGGTGTTTGTTTTGGTCCTGGTGGGAGAGAATAGGGAGAGGGCAGAGCCGGGCGTTGGGGGGGCCAGTGGGGCCCCCTGGGGTACGGCACAAAGGCCGCCAAGCTGATGGACCCCAGACCCCCCGCGACCCCCTGGGAGGGGACCAGAGAGCCGAGGCGCTGGCTGCGGAGAGCAGAAAGGGAGCTGGCACCAGAGGGACCCCAGCCAGGTGTGTCCCCTCTCCGAGCCTCAGTGTCCCCTCTGTTAAAAAAGGAGGCGTGCGGATTGCAGGCTGGAAGAGAGCTTAGAGATTATCCAGTCTGGCTCACCCATTTCACAGAACAGGAAACTGAGGCCTCGGGCCATTAAGTGATTGGCCCAAGATCCAGATCGCAGTCTTCCTGATGCTGCTTCGGTGGGCAGCGCCTAAGGGCAGTGGGGCACCGAGGGTCAAGTGTGGGCCTGTGAGCCCGGAAGCCCAGATTCGAATCCTTCCTCTAAAACATTCTGACTCTCTGAGCCTTGATCTTCTCTTCTTTACAATGGGGACACTAAGCCGCCCACAAAGGTGGGCTTGTTATGCGGTTCAAACAAGAGAGTGACTGTAGGCGCTCGGGAGCTGCTGCTGTCACGTCATTGTTACCCCCACTGAGGGACCAGCGTTCCAGGGAGAGGGCGAGACGGAGCCTCTCGTCCTACAGACGGGGACACCGAGTCACAGAAGCTTTTTCTTAATTCGGTTTCCTTTTGTTTTCAATATCCGGGGGATGCTCACTGGCAGCTGGGGCCCCAAAGACGGCTCTCCGAAGCCAGGCTTTCTTCAGAGGGGTCGGCATCATGGGCCGTAGAAGGGCCACGAAGGCGTCCAGCCCCTCGTTTTACAGGGGAAAGAGTCGAGGGATTTGCTCAGAGTCACTCAGGGTTGGAATTCAGACCTTCTTTCCCTAGTTCTAATTCTCTTTTCACTCGTCCCTACCTGGAATCTGAAAGAACTGAATTCAAGTCCAGGCTGATACTTCTAGCTCAGTGACTGAACGAGCCGTGACCAATGAACAATTATTCAGCGCACCTACTATGTGCCAAGCCTCCCTTTCTCCCTGTAACAATGGGGACCGTAGCAGCGCCACGTCCAGGCTTGTTGGGAGGATCGGACACAGACCTTTGTGAAGTGCCCTGCCAACCCCAAAATGAGGTAGCCATGAGCG
Organism: Antechinus flavipes; assembly: GCF_016432865.1. Lineage (NCBI taxonomy): Eukaryota > Metazoa > Chordata > Mammalia > Dasyuromorphia > Dasyuridae > Antechinus > Antechinus flavipes. The sequence goes on from NC_067400.1 coordinate 595,234,366, forward strand.
CCGCCGCCCGCCGCCTCTCTGGGAAGGACTTGGGGGGCAAATCTTGTGCTTTTACAGATGAGGAAACGGAGACCCGAGGTGCGGAAGTGGTTTGCTCAGGTATTACGCGGGAAATAAGAGAAAGCTCTGGGGTTGCCATTTCCATTGAGCTACCGAATAATGCGCCTAAATTACTCGCAGCTCAGTAAGCTTCAATGGCTCCCTATTACCTCCAGAGTCAAAATGTTCAATCCTCTGCTTTTTAAACCCCTTCATATCCTGCTCCCTTCCTACTTACACCTGACTCCCCCGCGCTGGCCTCCAGACCCCGTAACTGTGCCCAAGCCTGGAGCGCTCCCCTTAACGTCCACCCCATCTTCCCCAAAGCCCCCGCAGTCCCTCCTTCTATCACTCGTCCACTTAGCCCCTCTCCCGGGCCCTTCCTCCGGGCTGCTCTCCCTTCTCCTGCACTGTTTTGTGCACACACAGTGGGCTGTTTGCTGGCTCCCCGTTCTGCTAGCTCCGCACACAGTAGGTGCTTGAAGGCAGGTCCTTTGTGGCAGATTCCTGGGGGGCCCAGAGCAAGAGCCTCCCCCAGCCTCCGGTTCCCTCATCTGGGCCGTGAGGCCGGCGGACCCGAATGCGGTCCCTCCAGTGATTGCGGGAGCCGGGAAGGACGGAGCTCTGCTTGGCTCCAGAGGAAGGCCGCGGGAGGGGCTGCTCGCAGGCGGGGGCACGCGCCAAGGGCAGAGGGAGTGGCGAGAGTCGGAGCGTCCCCGGGGAGGCCCAGCCGGTGGGCCGGAGCAGACCCATCTGCGTATGGAGGCGAAGGAGGGGCTGGACACGAGGGGCCGGAGGCCGGGATTGCTGGCGAGCCGGCTGCTGCGGGCCACAGGAGGGCGTGTGCAGCGACACGCCTGGGGAGCACCCGGACTCGAGCCCCACTTCTGCTGGCTAGACCCTTCGTGGCCTCGGGCGCCTCCTTAAAATCTTACTTGGACTAGTTTGTCCCACGGACTCCGAATCTTGTGAGCCAGGATCAGGCAGGACCGCGCCGGCCGGAAGGAGACCAGGCCAGGACGGTGGTGGGACAGGAAAAGCTAGACCCAGATTCAAGCCCTTCGCTCGGTCTCAGTTTCCTCATCTGTAAAATGGGGAGCATCATAGCATGCAACCTTGAAACGCCGTGGGGAACGCCAAAGGAGACGATAACTATCTGCATTCTGCAGGGCCCAGGCCCCTCCTGGAGTGCGCGCTGTTAGGGTTGCCACTCTCGTTGTTGTTGTTATTATTATTATTATTTAATTAATTTTCGGCCCTGGTCTCGGCGACTCTCCCTCAAACCGGCGGTCCAATTCGCTCAGCCTTCATCCTAAAGGATGAATTGTTGAGATGAATGCGTTAGTCAGGCATGAAAGAGCAGGGTGGGAAACCCCGGGCGCCTCAAACCCTTCCTGCCCCCTAACTGTCTCTTCTGCCCGGCTGCCCCCCAGCCCCAGCCCCCCACCTTTGCGGGGCCCCCCCTCCCCGACGCTCACGGCGGGGGCTTGGGGGGTGGGGCAGCGGGGTCCGGCCCCCATCCTTCCCGAGGGGCTGGTGGGGGCGGGGAAGCAATCCCACAAGGAGGACAGAGGGTGTCTCAAGGAGAAGGCAGGCGCCGAATTAAAGTTTGGCGATTATTGGTGTCAGGAGAAGCTAAATAACCCTGTAACTGGTATGAAGGTGAATTCATGGTCTGCTGCACACAGAAAATATGAGGGCTCTGTGAGACAGGAGAAGGGAGCGCACTCGCCACCCCGGGCAGCCCCTCCCCAGAGAGCCGGCCGGCGGGAGGGGGGGATGGACGCGGGCCCCGCACAGGCTCCCGGCTCCCAGAAGGCCCGGGCACCCTCGAGACGGCTCCTCAACATGTCTGTACAAGTACCCATGAGCAGACTGACATGCGTGTTGCTGCCTGTGCACACCTACCCGGGGATGTGCCCGTGGCAGCATCATGCCCAGAAATACCAGTTTGTGAATACATGCGTGCGCCCCATGCCACACAGCCCCTGGCCCGGGGCCAGAGAGAGCCAGGATGGGGTGCCACATGCGCCTGCCCATTGGCTGGCGGGCACCACCCCACCCGCCCCACAGCCTACCTGGTGCAGGCAAGCACGGGGCTCGGCCCGAGGCGCGGGCCCCTCCCCAGTGCGCTGCCCGGGGGTCCCAAGGAAAGGGGCCCCCGCCCCCCTCCGCTTCCCTCTACCTGCCGGCCCCCAGGGGGCAAGGCTGGCACCAGGGCAGGGAGGGCCGGGCTGGCGAGAGGGGCCCAAAAGACAAGGAGGCTTCGGAGGTTCTAAAAGACAGGTCCTGGGAGCTCTCGCTACCGAGAGACCTACGTGTAATCAAATGCCATTGCACCATTGCAGCCTGACTCCCTGCCCGGCTCAGGCCACAGGCCCTAGCCGTGCCTACAGGGGCAGTGTGACGCCAGCTGCGAGCTCCGGGCGCGCGCCCTCTCTCTCACACACATTCTCTCTGCCTCCTTTCTTTTTTCTCTTTCGCTCTGTCTCTTCCTTCCTGTTTCTCTCTCTCTCTCCATTTCTCTGTCTTAGTCTCTGTCTGTTCCTCTCTGTGTCTTTCTCTTTTCTCTATTTTTCTCTGTTTCTCTTTTTCCCTGCCTTTATCTCGATTTCTCTGCTCTGTCTCTCTGTCTCTGTTTCTCTCTCTGTGTCTCAGTATCTTTCTCTTTCTGTCTATATTTCTGTCTTTCTTTTTTCTCTGAGTTTCTTCTCTTTTTCCCTGTCTTTATCTCTATTCCTCTCTCTCTTCCTCTCTCTCTCTTTTTCTCTCTGTCTCAGTCTCTTCCTCTCTGTGTGTCTCTGTCTCTATTTCTGTCTTTCTCTTTCTCTATTTCCCTTTCTGTTTCTTTTTTCTCTCTGTCTTTATCTGTATTTCTCTGTCTCTATCTGTGTCTCTCTGTCTCTGTCTCAGTCTCTTTCTCTTTTTTCTCTATTTCTCTTTCTCTTTTTTCTCTTTCTCTCTTTCTGTTTCTCCTTTTTCTCTCTGTCTTTATCTCTATTTCTCTGTCTCTATCTGCATCTCTCTGTCTCTGTCTCTTTCTCTTTCTCTGTCTCAATCTCTTTCTCTTTCTCTCTATCTCTCTATTTCTGTCTTTCTCTTTCTTTCTGTTTCTCCTTTTTCTCTCTGTCTTTATCTCTAGTTCTCTCTGTCTGTCTCTGTCTCTCTCTCCATTCTCTCTCTCTGTCTCTATTTCTCTCTTTTTCTTTTTTCTCTATTTTTCTCTCTGTTTCTCTTTTTCCCTGTCTTTATCTCTATTCCTCTCTCTCTTCCTCTCTCTCTCTTTTTCTGTCTGTTTGTCTCTCTGTCTCAGTCTCTTTCTCTGTCTCTTCCTTTTTGTTTCTCTTTCTCTTTTTTCTCTATTTCTCTTTCTGTTTTTCTTTTTTCTCTCTGTCTTTATCTCTATTTCTTTCTGTCTCTCTCTCTGTCTCTTTCTCTTTCTCTGTCTCAGTCTTTCTCTTTCTCTCTGTCTCTCTATTTCTGTCTTTTTCTTTCTCTATTTCTTTCTATTTCTCCTTTTTCTCTCTGTCTTTATCTCTATTTCTCTGTCTCTGTCTCTTTCTCTTTCTCTGTCTCAATCTCTTTCTCTTTCTCTCTATCTCTCTATTTCTGTCTTTCTCTTTCTTTCTATTTCTCCTTTTTCTCTCTGTCTTTATCTCTATTTCTCTGTCTCTATCTGCATCTCTCTGTCTCTGTCTCTTTCTCTTTCTCTGTCTCAATCTCTTTCTCTTTCTCTCTATCTCTCTATTTCTGTCTTTCTCTTTCTTTCTGTTTCTCCTTTTTCTCTCTGTCTTTATCTCTAGTTCTCTCTGTCTGTCTCTGTCTCTCTCTCCATTCTCTCTCTCTGTCTCTATTTCTCTCTTTTTCTTTTTTCTCTATTTTTCTCTCTGTTTCTCTTTTTCCCTGTCTTTATCTCTATTCCTCTCTCTCTTCCTCTCTCTCTCTTTTTCTGTCTGTTTGTCTCTCTGTCTCAGTCTCTTTCTCTGTCTCTTCCTTTTTGTTTCTCTTTCTCTTTTTTCTCTATTTCTCTTTCTGTTTTTCTTTTTCTCTCTGTCTTTATCTCTATTTCTTTCTGTCTCTCTCTCTGTCTCTTTCTCTTTCTCTGTCTCAGTCTTTCTCTTTCTCTCTGTCTCTCTATTTCTGTCTTTTTCTTTCTCTATTTCTTTCTATTTCTCCTTTTTCTCTCTGTCTTTATCTCTATTTCTCTGTCTCTGTCTCTTTCTCTTTCTCTGTCTCAATCTCTTTCTCTTTCTCTCTATCTCTCTATTTCTGTCTTTCTCTTTCTTTCTATTTCTCCTTTTTCTCTCTGTCTTTATCTCTATTTCTCTGTCTCTATCTGCATCTCTCTGTCTCTGTCTCTTTCTCTTTCTCTGTCTCAATCTCTTTCTCTTTCTCTCTATCTCTCTATTTCTGTCTTTCTCTTTCTTTCTGTTTCTCCTTTTTCTCTCTGTCTTTATCTCTAGTTCTCTCTGTCTGTCTCTGTCTCTCTCGGTCTCTGTCTCTCCATTTCTCTCTCTCTGTCTCTATTTCTCTCTTTTTCTTTTTTCTCTATTTTTCTCTGTTTCTCTTTTTCCCTGTCTTTATCTCTATTCCTCTCTCTCTTCCTCTCTGTCTCTTTTTCTGTCTGTCTCTCTGTCTCAGTCTCTTTCTCTCGGTCTCTTCCTTTTTGTTTCTCTTTCTCTTTTTTCTCTATTTCTCTTTCTGTTTTTCTTTTTCTCTCTGTCTTTATCTCTATTTCTGTCTCTCTCTCTCTGTCTCTTTTTTCTCTGTTAACAGTCTTTCTCTTTCTGTCTCTCTATTTCTGTCTTTCTCTTTCTCTATTTCTTTCTATTTGTCCTTTTTCTCTCTGTCTTTATCTCTATTTCTGTCTCTATCTCTGTGTGTCTCTGTCTCTGTCTTTCTCTTTCTCTGTCTCAGTCTCTTTCTCTTTCTGTCTCTCTATTTCTGTCTTTCTCTCTTTCTATTTCTCCTTTTTCTCTCTGTCTTTATCTCTAGTTCTCTATCTGTGTCTCTGTCTCTATTTCTGTCTTTCTCTTTCTCTCTTTCTTTCTATTTCTCCTTTTTCTCTCTGTCTTTATCTCTAGTTCTCTCTCTGTGTCTCTGTCTCTATTTCTGTCTTTCTCTTTTTTCTCTATTTCTCTTTCTGTTTTTCTTTTTCTCTCTGTCTTTCTCTCTATTTTCTCTCTTTCTCTCTCTGTCTCTCTCTCTCCCTCTGTCACACACACACACACACACACACACTGGCTCTCTTTGGTTCTCACTCTAGCTCTCTCTGTCTGTCCTACCTCCTCCAGGAGCACAGAAAAGAGAAGGGGAAAGAGGGAGAAAGCCCGCCTGGGCCCTCGTGGCTGCTGCAGAGCTGGGGGGCTGGAAGAGGCCACGATGTTGGGGGGAGGGCGAGGCAGAGGGCGAGGGAAGCCCAGAGCAGCAAGAGGCAGCCAGGGCGACGGTGCCCGCCTTTGGTTTGGGGCTCTTTCCTGCTCCTTCTTTCCCTCCAAAGCAGAGAATCCGGCCGGGCCAGTTTGGATATTTATTAAGAAAAAGCCAAAGATAATTAACTTTTTTTGTTTTTGTTTTGTTTGCGGCGCCTCCCCTTCTGGCACTCCTGGCTGCCTGGCAAATTAAGCCTGCTCCCTGCATGCACGGCCGCTGGCGCAGCGCTTGCTGACTGCCCCGAAACTGCCAGGGCCGCCAGCTGCCCCCTTGCCCGCCCGCCCACCTCCCCGTGTCAGGCCACAGTCCGCGGGTCGCGCCCCCATGCCCCTGCGGATGCCACCAGAGCCGAGCCCCAGGGCCCCGGGCACCCTCTAACAGCGGGGTAAGTGGCGGGCGGCGGCGGGCGGAGCCGGGTGGGGGCTGCTGTTCGGGGCTGGGAGACTGGCACTGCTGGGGCCATGGGGGCAGGAGAGGGGCCTCTCTGGGAGCCGGGCCCCGTGGGGCCGGCTCAGGGCTGCGGCCTCCCGGGAGGCGGTGGGGACCAAGAGAACCAGGGCACGGCTAGCCGGGCCGGGCAGCTCACCTGCCTTTCTGACTCCCTGCCAGAGCTGGTGCCCATTAGAGAAAAGCAGAGGCTGCTCCGTCTCAGACCCGGTTCTGTGTCCCAGCTCTGCTGCCTGGGCCCTGGCCCTCTGCCTTCCCCTTACACCCCCCAGGGCACACGGCCCAGCCCAGAGAGGGGCCTTGGGGGTTCCGGGGGGCCCGGGCAAACTCCTCCCACCGCCCTCCTAGACCGAAACCTTAACCCCCTGCCCCCCGCCCCTCCCCCAAGGCAGGCTTCAAGTGCACGAGGGGCACCTCGGCCCGCCTCACCCACAATGCACCGGCCGGACCCTCTGACCGGCCTCCCCAAAGGCTCCGACAGGCCCGAGACCTTTCTCCCAGGACTCCCACACGTGGGCGTCGGCGAGGGCTGGGAACCAGAGTTAGGGGGGGGGGTGACCTGTTCCAGGAGCCGGGGCCCCTGCTGTGTGTGTGTGTGATTGTGTGTGTCTGAGTGTGAGTGTGATTGTGTGAGGGTGATTGTGTGATTGCACTGTGATTGTGTGATTGTATTGAATTGTGTGTGATTGTAGGCTGAGTGTGTGTGTGGGATTGTGTGTGTGATTGTGTGTGATTGTATTGAATTGTGTGTGATTGTAGGCTGAGTGTGTGTGTGGGATTGTGTGTGTGATTGTGTGTAATTGTATTGAATTGTGTGTGATTGTAGGCTGAGTGTGTGTGGGATTGTGTGTGTGATTGTGTGATTGTATTGTGATTGTGAGTGTGTGATCGCATGTGATTATGTGCCTCAGGTGGGGGAGGGAGCCGCCCGAAGCTGTCACCCTACTAACCCCATTGTTGGGGGGCGTGGCTTCCTGCCCTGGTGGCGGCGCCGGCCCCTCCCTGTGCCAGGGTCCTCGCCACCGCTCGGGCCCCTCTTCCCCGGAGCCGCTGGAAGCTCTCCACACGAGCGCCTCCTTCAGACCCCGGGACTGGTCAGGGCGGCAAACAAGGCATTTTTCAAGGATTTTGCTGGTCCTTTTTTTTTTCTTTCCTCTGAAATATAAGGATGTGCAATTTTTTTGGTTTCAATTTAGCATTGGAGAATTTTATAATTTAGTAATTAAAATCTCTGATAGGCTTTAGAAATTGCGGCTAATTGAATTTAATGGGAAGATGATTTTCAATTTTATTTGATTACCGGGACCCCTGGCATCGGTATTTATGGGAAAAAAATGGGGAATGTGCTGTGTGGGCTAAGATGGCATAATTGAATTAGGGATAATCGGATTTCTCCGTCATGAATTTCACTATAATTTTCCTATAATTTTCCATTAGATATCTAGTTTACAAATATTCACAAAGAAATGAAGCTCTTTCGGAATGGAGATTGCTGGCTAACAGGATTACGGGGACGATCACTCGGCTGTGCCAGCCCCGGCTCCTGCCATAATGCAATCCCTGTGTCTGCCTCACACTTAGAGTGGCCTGCAGCCCCTCGCCTCCCCCTCCTCCGGGACCCGCTTCGGCGACGCTTCCTCCTCCCCCGCCCCCTCTCCCGACACTTCCGTGGGCGCCGCTGCGCCCCCCTTCTGAGATTCCCTGCGGCCGCCCCGGAACCGGGAGCCACGGGGCCGGGCTGGCCAGCTGCAGCTGGGGGGGTGGGAAAGGGCCTGGGATGTGGAGGGATTGGCTGGGGCCGGGACGCAGCACATTCTCTCTGCCTGCCTCAGTTTCCCTTCCCGAAGGTCCCTCTCGAAGGCCTCTGGAGGCTCTCGTTTTAGAGCCACTGGTTGGAGCCGGGCCCGTCAGTGTCTCTCTGTGCCTCAGTTTCCCTCCCCGTAAGGTCCCTCTCGGAGGCCTCTGGAGCTCTCGTTCCTCCTTGTTGCCCCGGGACGAGGGCACATGCCCACCTCTGCCCCCCTCCCTTTCCCGAGCCCCCCCTCGGCGAGCCGGCCCCCGGACCCGCCCCCGCGCCGCCCCGCGCGCTCCCCCACAGGCGCTGACACGCTTGCGCGCAGTGGCTCACGGGCAGCTTTTCGCCCAGACTCCCATGCCCCAGCCCGGACGGCTTCGAAGGGAACCAGTTTATTGGGATCTCGGGGTGGGGTGTGAGAACAAAAGAATCTTTGTTCCACTTTATGTGAAAGTT
>NC_067400.1:595247535-595272535 GCF_016432865.1 Antechinus flavipes
AATTAATCAAGGGAAGGCATTGGAATTAAGAAATCAGTCCACATTTATTAAGCACCTGCTGTATGCTCAACTCAGAGTTAAGTGTTAGGGAATCAATCCCTGCCTTCAAGAAGCTTACAGTTGAATGGGGCAGACAATAGACAAATATGTAGAAAGCTCTTGTCCTGGGCTGGGGGAGAGGGCTACTTGCTGTTCTGGGTGTGTGACTTTGGGGCACTGATTGTTCTAGCTTCGGGGGGACCCAGAGATAAACGATAAACTGAAGCACACAGAAGAGAGAGAGTGTGTGTGTGTGTGTGTGTGTGTAAAACCCTGGCACTGAGAAGGCCTCCCACTAGGGAGCGGCCTGTCTGGGGTCCCACCATTGCCATCAGGGAAGCAGATGAATACACGTGACTCCTCGGCCCTGATTCCCAGTTGTTCCCTGTCCCAGCCTTGTGGTGGAATCTTAGAATTTAGGGCTGGGAGGTACCTTAGGGATTCCGACAACTCCCTGTTGTTGCGCCCAGAAAAGCGAAGCCGTTTGCCTGAAATCTTGTCCCAAGAGCAGGGCCGGGTCTCCTCCTCCCCCTTAACTCTTTCTTCAGCAAGCGGAGCTAAAGCACCTGCTGCAGGGAGGCAGGGAGCCCGTGACGTCGAGTGCCCAGACGGAGCCTCCAGGGTGGGGCTCCAGCCATCCGGGATTCCACTGGAAACCGGAGCCAGAAATTGGAAAGATGAGGAGGGCCGGGGGAGGGAGAGGGAAAGAATAAGGAAAATGTAGGAGAAAGAGTGGATTGTCATTCTCCAACGCCCTTGCCCCAAGGCCTCTCTGGGCACCTCCCTTTGCAAAATATAAATAAAAGTAAATTGCAAAAATAGGCCAGCGCCATCTCCCTCGGAGGCTGCCTCAGCAAGAACCAAGGGAGGCTGGTCCGAGCCTCAACCTGTGGGAATAGGCTAAAAAGGAGGCTGAGATGGGTGGAGAAGACCCTGATCCTCCCCTCCCCCCAAAAAAGCAGACCACCCACCCCAGCCTCAGTTTCCCTGTCTGTAAAATAAGTGAGTGGGACCTGGGGGCCCCTTCCAGGTGAGATGCTCTTCTCTGATTCAGCCCCCACAGCAAACTTTTTGATTTCTGGTTTTTCTTCCCCAGCATGAAGTGAGTGCTTAATAATTGCGTGGTGAGCGATGGCTTTTATTAACCACCCACTGTTGGCCCGGCTGTGTGTCAGGTGTTGGGGACACAGACCAGAGTGAAACAAATCCTGCCCTCCAGCGGCTTACACTGGGGAGGGGGGGACGGTGCAGCCACAGGAAGTAAACACAAAGAACACACCGAGCCAGCGAGATGTCAGCCAGGCCCTTCCTTAACGAAGCCCCGCTCGCTGCCTCCCCTTCTCCGGCCCTGGGATGGGGAGCCCTGCCCTCCCCACCGGTCCTGGGGTCTCCCTGGAGACGGAGGGGGGGCTCAGCCCCGGGAAGGCCGCGGAGCTCGGGGAGGGGAAGGAGATGGAAAGAGTCGGCAGAAGGAGCCCGTTCCCTTCTCCCCAGAGAATGTGGAGGAGGGAGGAGGGGACAATACAGCCTGGTCCTGTGATGAGATGGAAGAGATAGGAAATCAAGCCCGACGGTTGCATCAGCTGAAGGGCGTGTTCCTCACCTCAGATGACAGGAGGAGCAGGGAGTGGGAGCTTGGTTCCGAGGGGCTCCGGGGACCGCCGGGTTTGGGCCGGTGTGTGGGCACAGGAGGGAGCGTTCTCCGGAGCCTTCCCACTTTGCAGTGTGTGTGTGTGGACAGAGGTGTGAGCCGGGGGCTCGCACCATCTGCGTTTTATGAGCACATCTAGGAGACCGAGGGGCAGCCCAGGCTGGAAGGAAGCTCCCCTGCCCCCTTCCCCAGCTCCCCGAGCATGGGCTGCTCCGAGACCCTGGGGGGGGGGGGGCAGTGAAAAGAAGCTGCCGGGCTGGCTCTGCGGTCCCAGGGCATCCTCGGGGGTTACCAGAGCAGATCCCCAGGTCTAAATAGGGGGAGGGGCCAGCTGGCACCGGAGCGGCTCAGGGGCTGGGGGACAAAGAGGGCCGGGCCTGGTGGGCCCCTTCGATGCTCGGTCGGTCCTACTAGGTAGGAGGTGGGGGAGGTCGTGCAGGGACCTCTCATCGGCGCTTGTTGCAAAGAAGAGGCCGCTCGGAACAGTGGGGAGAGCCGGGGTGTCCTGTCAGCCGCTCCCTGGGTCGCCGAGCCACTTGACCCCCTTGACCTCAGTTTCCCTCTCTGTTAACTCGGGGAGCTGGAAGTAAGGAAGGCTCTTCAGGAGGGAGGGAGCGGGAGCCCTCCTAGGGACACGGATGCCCCCGCCCCAGCTCCCCCAGTTCGAAGCGCCGCTCCGGCCCTGCGCGCGCCCCCACCCCCAGGCTGCGCCAGATGCCTCTCGCCCGGGTAAATAAGGCAAAGGTTTGTTTTAAGGAGAAAGAGGCTTCCTTGCGTGTTTACTCGGCACACCCTGCTCAACCGCCCAGGGATTCTTTTCTTCTGCGAACTAAAAAAAAAGCAACAACAACCAAAAAGACAAAGAAAGAGGAAATTCTGAGTAAGGAAATTAAAAAAGAAAAAAACAAACCAAACAAAAACCCCTTTATGCCCAAATAACCCCGAGCCTTCGGGGAGGGCCGGAAACTGGGGAGGGAGGACGGGCGAGCGGGGAGTGCCTGCAGCGCGGAACTGGGGTGCAGCGTGCGGGACCGGGCTCACACACACTCGGGTCCGCCGCGGGTTCATTCATTCCCCTCCCGGCACACGCGCGCCCCGCTCGGCTCCGGCGTCAGCGGCGCGTGCACTCCCGCGCGGCCGGCAGTCCCACTTCGGGGCACCCTCGCGCTCCAGGTGCGGGGCGCCCCGCTCTCTCCGCGGCCTCGCCCTGACACCTGCGCCCGGGCGCTGGCCCCGCGCCCCGAGCCGAGGGGGGAAAAGTTTCCCTGCGGCCGCCGGGCGCGGGAGCCGGAGCTCTGCTCGGGCCGGTCCCCGGCCCTGCCGCCCGGGGGAGGGGAGGAAGCGGACAGGGCGGCAGGGGGTGGCCCCGCTTCCGTCTCCAGGCCCCGGGCGCACGGGGAGGCTCAGCCGGGAGATGCTCGCCCTGGCCGGCGCACTCACACACACACACAGGGACAGGGCGGGCGCAAGTGCCGCGGTGCTCGTGGGCAGGGGTGCACCGGGGTCTCGAGTATCCCCCGCTGGCCGCGCGCGCGCGCGCCCGGTGAGGTTCGCGTGGGAACGGTCCCGGGGCCTGCCCTCCGGCCCTAGCCCCCCTGCCCCCGGGCTGGGCTTTCTCTGCGCCTCCCGCCCCTGCTCGCTCGCCCGTGCTCCGGGTGAGGAGTCTCCGCCTCCCTTCTCCCGGAGTCAAAGGTTTGGGAAATCACGGAGCCAATAAGACCAGCCGGCTGCCAGCGGGCCCTGATAGGGCGGTCCGGGGCTGGGAGTGTGTGAGAGTGTGTGCGTGTGTGTGTGCATGTGCGTGTGTGCGCGCGCGTCTGTTGGTGTTGTGCGTGTGTGCGCGTGTGTGTGTTTGCACCGAGAGCTCCCAAGCTCATTCACTTTCAGCATCTCTTGGAGGCGGCGATCCAGGAGCGAGCGCCCGGGGAGACAGGCAGGGGAGAGAGCGCAGAGAGAGCCCGAGCGAGCCCGGGCCCGGGCCGGAGCCAGCGAGCCTCTGATCTTTCACCTGCCCCTGGGCCGGCGCTGGGCAAGGCCGGGAGGAGGCGGCGCCAAGGCTGGCCCTGCCAATCATCTCCTCTCCTGGCAGCGCCCCCGGCGCCCCCCCTCCCTGCCCTCCTCCTCCTCCGCCCCCTCCTCCTCCCCTCCTCCTCCTCCTCCTCCTCCTCCTCCCCGGCTCCACTCCCTCCTGCCAAACTGTTAGCCCGAGTGTTACCGTCAGGCGCAATGACATCAGGGTTTTAAAACAACTTGTTATTCGGGGAGTAATCAGTTGCAATTAGGCATTAATTAAGTATTATGAAAGTTGATTATTTAAGTGAATTCGGCTTTCGACTCTCCGACTATGGTGAGTACGAGAGAGTGGGGTGGGGGGCGCCGGGGGGGAGGGGGCTCGGGGCTGCTGCGGATGCTCGGGTTTCGTCCTTAGACTTGACTTGGCGGGGGCGGAGGGGGAGAAGCGGGGAGGGGTCCGCGCGGGGCCGGAGGGCCGGCGCGATCGGGGGTCCGGCCCCGCCTGGGTCCGCCGGAGGGTCTGTGTGTGTGTGCGCGCGTGTGAGGGTGTGTGCGCGCGCTTCTCCCCGTCCTTCTCCCTGCCCTCCCGGCCCCCAAAAGACTAGGATTGTCTATCTATAAATAGTTTCTCTTTTACTTTAATAAACTCGCCAGCACAGCTGAGCAGAGCTTCACGTTTGCAATGTCGGGGTGTGCGAACCAGAGAGGAGGAAAGAAACTTTTCTCCTTCTCTTTCACCCTCGCCGTCTCTCTCCTTCTCCCCCAGCCCCCCAGGGATTTATCTTTCGGTAGGGATGGGACAGATGGAGAGGGGGGGGAGGGAGGGCTGGAGGAGGCGGAGAAATGGGACAGGGGAACCCAGATTGGGGGGAGGGGGATGAACTTCAAGAAATGACACTGAACAGACTTTATTTTTATTTTCTTTTTCTGGGCGTTCCCTGAAGAGTTTGGGACCAAAACGAGGAGCAGCATGGATCTTGGTACAGGTACTGGCCCGTGGGAACCCGGAGAGGAGGGGGTGGGGAGGGGGGAGAGACTTTCACTTTTCTTTCGGTTCTTTTACGGAAGTTATTATTTTTAGCCCAATGAGGTGGCAGCTGAGAATAGGGGGCGGGGAGGGGGGCAGCCGGCTGGGAGAGGGTCGGTGGCTTCTTTCACACACTCGCCTTTTCTGGCTTCAGAGAATTATTATTATTTATTGCCTGCTCGGGAACTCTGACTAATTTGGTGCTTGTTATGATGAAAGAAGTAGGGAAGAGGGACCTGGAGGCGCCCAGAGAGAAGAGTTTGGGTTTTTTCGTGGGGTTTTCTAAAAATCCTCTTGTGTAAATGTTTTTCTTTCTTCTCTTTTTTTTCCTCCTCTGTGCCTCATTTATGGGGTGTGTATGTTTTTATTTTTTCAGTGGGGGGTGGTTGACTTTTTGAAAGCAGCGTCCTGTTGGGAAAGGTGGTTGGGCTGGTTTCGGGAGACTGTCTCAGAGTAAAGGAATTTAATTTATTTGGGACAAGGCTGTGTCGGATGATCAAGCTAGTTATTACGGCTAATGAGTATTTTTCACCTGAGAATCCGTGGGATGGCATGAGGCTGTTATCAGTTCAAAGTGAGGTGCCCAGGCCCTATCTCCCCCCGCCCACGTTTCCACCCTCGCTGCCCGAGGACCAGGCCCGAGCCCGGGCCGTGGAGGGGCAGAACCTGCCTCGGCATCTCGGGTTTCGTTCAATCCCCGCGGCTCCCACCCTGGGGGGCTCGGGGCTGCCTCGAAGCCTTGGGAGACCTTAGGGAAAACCCCCCGAGTCCTTCCCTTACCCAAGATTTCAATTAAAAAAAGTGTCATGAACAGGGAGATGGTTGTGGCAGCGTGACCTTTGAACTTTTCTGGTTTTGTGCGTGGAGGTGCATGGGAGCCGCGGAGGGACGTCGGGGGGCCACGTTCACGGATAGACTGTGAGCGCGGACCTGGGACAGACCCCGAGTTAAAAGGGGTGTTCCTGCGGGGGCTTGTGCCCAGGGCTCAGGGTGGGTGACTCTGTGGGGTCAGAGTGTTGTGGGTGGGGGCGGCTTCGCAGAGGCTGCTTTAAAGAGTTTAAGAGTTGTCCCCACCCCCTGTGACGTCCGATCTTGACTTAACTTGGTATCAAGGTGCCCCAGGGCCTGGTGCAGGGAGGAAGGCAGCACCCCCTACTGGGCAGAGCCTGACAGAAGGGTCCAGATCCTCCAGCCCGGCCTGTCTTCCCGGCCCTGTCCTCCCACGGGCACCAGCCTCCTCCAAGCCCTAATCAGGTGTCTGATCTGTTCCCTGCCGCCCCACCCCCTTTCTTCGGAAATGGGCCCCCACCCAGCCGGGCCAAGGGGCTGACATCCAGCCCTGCCTACCTGGAGCAGGCTCCCACACGCAGGCAGGCGGGCACGTGGGGCCGCCAGGAATTACTCACGGGGCCAAGCAGGGCTTTCCTCCCCTCCCCCTCCAGGATGCCAGCTGGGGCGGCCGGTGCCCAGGTGTGCCGTGGGGAGAGAACCCCGTGACCCCTCCTCGAAGGAGGGCTGGCTGGGGGGGCAGGCACCGGGGGCCTCCTGCCGCTCCGTCCCTCCCCTCCAGGGGGGCAGGCTCGGAAAGTGTTCCTCGAAGTTAGAAGGGCCTCTGAGGTCACCTCGGCCCTCTCCTGGCTGGAGCAGGGCCCTCCTGGCGGGACCACACGCTGGCCTCCGGCCACCGGCCGGGCAGCCGCAGCGCCAGGGTTCTAGCTGCTTCTCTCTCCCGGGCCCCAGAGCCGAGCCAGCGGCCCTCGGGTCTCCCCGCGCCACGAGGGGCCGAGCGTCCCCCGTCTCCTTCACAAAAGCAGCGAGAGGACTGCGTTTTCTGAGGGCCTCTGGGTTCGTTCTCAGCAGCGAGCAGACCTCACTGCATTGTCAGTCAAAGGCAAGGGCTCTGAGTGGCTGAACGGCCCGTCTGGAGGCTGGGGCCGGTGCCAGCCGGAGCTTCCCGGGCCCGGGTCCGCCCTAACGCTCGGCGCCGTCCCCTGGGCCTGGGCCCACGAAGGGGACCCCCGCGGCCGCCCCTCACCCTCGCCTCGGTTACCCCGGGCCCGGCGGTGGGGGCAGAGACGGGACGAAGGCTTCTCCAGACAAGTTCAGCAAGACTCCCCCACTGTTGGAGACCGTGCGGACCCTTTTCCCCCACCACAGTTCAGGAAAGGGCTGGATCAATCTGGACGTCTTGAGCAATAAAAAATGCCGATGTCGTCCTAATTCACCAGGCCCCGAGATGACAGCAAATTTACATTTTTTAATTAAACTAGCAGCCAGTTTTTATGAGAGGGGGTTGGGTTATGCAAATCAAATGGTTGTGTACGGAAGATTAGGAGAGTTTGGGAATAAATTCCACAAATGCTAATAAAAAAAGAGAGAGAGAGAGAGAGAGAGAGAGAGAAGGAAGAGAGAGGAAGAGAGGAGGACATGGTTCCATTAGGCCCTTTTAGAGTGATTTCCCTGGGGGAGGGAACCAGGGAGGGAGGAGGGGAGAGGGAGCAAGCTTTCCCACATAGGTAAATCCATTGTTCGGTGGGGGCCGCTCTCCCGCATCGGGCCCCCAAAGGCCTCGTCCCCAGATCCCGGACGAATCTGGGCCGAATCAGGCGTCGGAGTCCAGAGGAGAAGCGGCGGCTGTCGGGGTTTCCGAGGCCGCCCCCGGGGGCCTGAGAGGACGGGGTGGGCAGAGCTTAGGAGGGTTTCCAGGAACGCGGAGCCGCATCCCCGGGGTCTCTGGGGCGCAGGGACCCCGGCCCCGGGGAGAGGGGAGCAGCAAGGCATGGGCCCGGAGAGATAGGGAGAGACAGGGCCCGCCCAGAGGTTGACATCACTTTGTTCCAGCCAAGGTGGGTGTTATGAGTCAATCTGGGAATCAGAATCAGAGGAGGTTAGCACTGAGGGACGGCTGCCAAGTGCTGAGCTGGGCTGGATCGCCCCGCACCGAGGCAGGCTCCACTCACGGGGACCCCGGCCCCGAGGCCTCCCCTCCCCACCGGACAGATGAGCAAACTGCCCCCGGCCCGGGCTCCTGCCGGCTGGCTTTGAGGTGAAAGGCACAGGAAGGCAAAGAGGGGGCCCACCGGAACCGGTCGCCGGACGGGCGAGGGGACCCCGGAGCCCACGTGGTGGGCAGGAGGGAGGTGCCGGGGCCGCCTTCCACCGGGCGCCGACAGTGTCTGAAGGCCCAGGGCTGCCCATAAGTGCCGCCGTCTCCTCCCCTTTGGGGCCTCTGGGTGCCATCCTTACCCGGCTGATTCTGTATTAATGTGTAACTTTACCCTTTGCAAAATGCCGTGATCCAAGTGCAGCTGAGCCATCTTTCAGATGGGGAGACTGAGGTCTGTGAACTGGATGGCTAGTGGGGAGAAACGTGGAAACCCAAGCAGCAGGCCCCCCAGCCACAGACAGGCTGGCCTGAGGCCCTTCCGGGCGGCGGTCCCAGGGCGGACCCCAGCCGCGCCACCCTCCGGCCCTCTGCCCCCTCCTCTGGGCCCCGGCGGGCCCCGGCGCAGTGGGCACCGAGCACCCACCTCGCCAGGAGGGCTCCCAGCCACCTCTGCCAGGAGAGTTCCTGTGAGAGGGGCCCAAGAGCCGGAGCCGGCCCCTCAGCGAGGGGAGCGCGAGGTGGGCACCAGCTGGCTTCCCTCCTCCCCGCTCCAGTGAGGACGGCTAATGCAATATGGACGTCCAAGCCACAAGCTCCCCCTCCCCTCCCCCTGCACCACCAGGGATCCTGGCTGGGTTCCAGAGCTAGAGTTTTATGATGGAAAATGGAATCAGGGAAGGCACCTTTGGGAGGCTGAGTCACCGCAGCATCATCTCCTAATTAAGACCACCACCTCCCTCGGAGGCAGCCGGCCTGCTTCTGGGCCCGGGGCAGCTCCGTCCGGCCTCGGCCACTCCCGGGGTCACTGGGAGGGGGGGCTGCGCATTTGCAGCGACCCCCCCAGCAGTGACCACCTGGACCTCCAAGAGGGAAGGAAGTCGCGCCGTGGTAATTAGTACTGGGAGCCCCCCGGCCACGGCTGCCCCCCAAGACACCGGCAGCTGTGGGGGTGGCTGGGCCTAGTCAGAATAGGAACGGGGAGAGGAAAGCTAAGTCTCAGAGGAGGGGCTGGGGCCGGGATCCGAGGGCAGACCCCTGGACTCACTCAAAGATGGCGTCTGGGCAGGATAGACCCGGCAAGAGCAGGATTCTCCATGGTCCAGAGAGGTGCCCGGGTCGCCCCCTGGTCATCACCTTCCTCCGCCCCGGTAGCTGCGCCTTCCCTGGTGAAAAGGAGCCTGAGGAACTTTGTTTTCCTCCTCTGGCAAATGGGAGCAACGATACCCAGGCAGCTCGTCGTAAAACCTCCTGTAGAAGTGCCGAGCCCTTTTATTGGGGAAGCTTTAGCCCGGCCACCTCTCCAAATTAGCCTCTTCTTCTCTTCCCTAGTTGGGGCCCTTTAAGCCCTTTATTCCGTAGGATCTAACGCAGTGACAAGATTCTGTTCTCTCTCTTATCTCCAGTGCCCAGTCCCCTTCTGCAGGGGTGCCCTTCCTAAGCGCCCCCAAAGCGGGGGCTTCCCCTGCTCCGTTATTCCCCATTATTTATCCGGAGGAGTGTGTGTGTGTGTGTGTGTGTGTGTGTGTGTGTGTGTGTGTGTCTGCATGTTGTCTCCCCCATGTGATGGGAAGCCCCTTGAGGGCAGGGACCCGCCTCCTTTGTAGCTCCCGTGCTTTGCAAAGTGCCTGACACATAGTAGGTGCTTAACAAATGTTGATTATCTGAGCAGAGCTGTTGACACATAGTAGGTGCTTAACAAATGTTGATTATCTGAGCAGAGCTGTTGACACATAGTGGGTGCTTAACAAATGTTGATTATCTGAGTGGAGCTGTGTGTTGTTTTTTTAATCCAGCCTTTTATTTCATAGAGAGATTAGGACACGGGCCCAGGGTGAGCTGGGTAGGGATTAGCAGAGCCAGGAGGAGACATTGAGGTGTCTTGAGTCCCAAATCCTGGCTCCTCGGCTAGATCGCATGGCTTCGCCACCCCTGGTGAAATGACAGGTCCCTCTGAGAGGCAGTGGAGTCCGGTGGTCAGGCCGCCTCAGACGCTTCCTAGGAAAAGCTACAGCTATATTTAGAGATACAGATGAACATACATTCATACACATACATTTAGTGTGTATTTATGCATACGTATAAATAGATACAAGGATAGACATAGACAGGAAGGAATAAAGAAAAGGAGAGAGAAAGAAGGAGAAGGAGAAAGGGAAAGGAGGGAGGGAAGGAGAAAAAAGGAAAGAAATAAAGGAAGAAAAATAGGCAGATAGATGGATAGACATAGGAAGGAAGGAATAAAAAAAGGAGAGAAAAAGAGGGAGAAAGAGAAAGGGAAAGGAGGAAGGAAAAAATAAGAAAGAAGGAAAGAAAGGAAGAAAGAGATAGATAGGCAGATGGATGGATGGGTAGATAGGATAGACAGATAATAGAAATAGGATAGCTGGATGGATAGATGGAGGGCAGGTAGGATAGACAAAATAGAGATAGGGAGGTGGATGGAAAGATGGATGAGCAGATGGGTAGATGGATAGAAGGCAGAATAGATAGATAGATGAAATGAAATGAAAATAGTGGATGGATGGATAGATGGATGGAGGGCAGGTAGGATAGATAGATAATAGATAGAAATAGATGCATAGATAGATTGATGGATGATAGATGGATGGGCAGATAGGATAGACAAATGATAGAAATAGGCAGATGGATAAATGAATGGGCAGATGGAATAAGTAGATGGACAGACGGATAGGCAGGTAGATGGATGGCTAGATGGGCATATGGATGGAGAGAATTTCATAAACCTTAGAGCACTATATGAACACGGGCTATCATCATTTCCCATCTCCCCACAGTGCCTATATAATGCGGGGCACTGTACTAAATGCTAATTAAATGAAAGGGTCAGTGACTGAGCTGGGAGGCCCTATGATAGTGTACCACCATCCCCAAGAAAATCGATCTTGACTTAGTGTTTGTTCTTTGAGCTTTGGGTCTCAACAGCTCAGAACTAAGAGTGAGTCCTGGAGCCAAGTTAAGGTAGCAGGACAGATAGAGGAGGTGATTTGGATCAGGGCAGAGAGTAGACAATGGTCTAGGTGGACATTGGATTGAGGCCGTCATTTTCTCCACTGACTTTTAGCCTTTGGCGGAAATGGTTCAATACTGTTTGGAATCAGAATCTCAGTCAAACGGGACCTCAGGAGCTATACCAACTCACCTTTTAAGTGGATGAAAAGCCTCTGACCTACATGCCCAACAATTCAGTTTGGCAAATATCTGTATCTCCAGCATCCAGGAGAAAGCCTGGTACATAGAAGGTGTTTTAATAAAGGCCTTAAATTTGATTTAATAAAAATAAAACTAGTCCGCCATTATAGAATTCTTACTCTGGGAGGGGGATGGAAATAGTAAGTGTATAGATGTAACAAAAGTAGATAATTAGATTAAAATATTTTAAAATATAAAAGTAGTTTGAAAACAAGGGAAATTTAAAGATGGGAAGGGAATGAGTATTTGCTTGGAGAGCTATTGTAATGGAGAAGCCACACCCAGACCTTTTCAGACAAATCTCTAACCTGATCCAACTAGTGACATTGATTTTTTGAACCCAAGTGCTAAACTTTACATTTCTCCCTAGTAAATTTTATCTCATTAGATCTGTCCCAACATTCTACCCCATTGAAATATTTTTGGATCCTAACTCCATTGTCTCGTTTGAGTCATCTGTAGATTGTATAAGCAGGCTTCTATACATTTATCCAATATACTGCATTCTCCCTTATAGATCAACAACCTTATTTACTCAAGCACAGTTGAACAATCTGACCTTAGAGACCCCTTCTAACTCTGAGATTCTTCCTGGCTGCCACAGGCACCTTTTTAAAAAAATTCTAATTATTTTTTTCTAAACTTAAAACAACCTCAACAAAAACAAAGTACATATAATAAATGAGCAAAGTAAGTCAGTTTGTGTAAAATCACATTAACTCTAACTAGTTCGAGATTACTAAAAGGGGTGTGTGTGTGTGTGTGTGTGTGTGTGTGTGTGTGCTGTATTTATTTATTCAATTATCCATTCATTCAGTCAGTCATTCATTTATTTATATTTATATTCAGAGCTATAATCTAATTGATTTAGAAACTCTTTCCACTGAGATAGAAAACTTAACAATTTAGGGAGTTATCCAGTCCTTTTAGAGATTAAGTGACCTGCCCATTGTCCTACAGACATCTTGTGACAGAACCAAGACTGGAACCTGGGGCTTCGGTTCTTTTAGCTCCTCTGGCAACTGTCTTTGACACATACATGTATGTTTTAAATAGATAGATAGAGAGATAGAGAGATAGATAGATAGATAGATAGATGCATATGCTGGATAAATGAAAGAAATAAAATATGTGCCTATATATACATGCATACCAGAATTTATAATATATATTTAAATTTTAAAGTGGTGTCTCAAACACACATACTAGGCTGCATATCTATACTATATGTCATATATAAATATATATTACAAAATGTTTGTCTCACATAATGTATTTTATATATTGCATACATTTATATATATATATTAATTTGGTATCATATAATATTTATGTTTATTTCATATATCATATGTAATATTTATATATCTTTATAATTTATATTTGTTTTATACATTAATGTTATATATTTATTTTACATATAGCATATGCTATTTGTAGATATATAAAATATTTATAATATAGATATATATAAATTACCTTTTGCTGTAGAGCAAAATAAATATTTATTTTGTACATATATGCTTATATACATTTATACACATCACATATATTTATCTTTATATACATCACATAAATATTTATGTATATTATTATATATCACATATTTATACATCACATGTAATATTTCTAGATCTTTATTCTATTCTATTCTATTACATATTTATTTGTATATCACAGAATTTTTAAAGAAACTACATTTTATTGAATATGTAAGTTTAAAAATGGTAGGACCTCATATATGCTGTGATCTGTGTGTATATAAATTTAAAGGAAAATCAATAGCCTATCATTTGTTCTGGGTCTGCTTCTGATCGCTTTTCCATCTGGCTGTTTGTCAGATCTGGTTGGCTTTGCTCAATATACATATGGATTTATCTATACGCACCCTACAGATCCCACCCCCACACACCTCTCCCTCCTGCACCTCTTCCCAAGGACACCTCATCACTGTGTACACCAGCTTGCAACACCCGCCCTCACCCCGGGGTCACCATGACTACCCCAGGGCTGGGTCCCCAGTGCTCTAGCAACGTGATGACAAGCTGGAGGCTAAGGAAGCCGGAGGGAGCCGCGCGGGGGAGGGGAGCCGCTGGGAGCTGGGAAGGGCGAGGGAGCTGGTGCCTTCCTCAGGTACGGCCTACCTGAGGAGCAGCCTCTGGGTGAACCCTTACCTGCCTGGCTCCAGGCTCCCCAGCCCGGGGCAGAATCCCAGCAGAGCAGACTCTTGGTGGACTAGGACGCTTGGGCTGGTTGGAAGAGAGGGCCAGGCCTGCAGGCAGATGCTCCCCACCTGTATGACCTTGAGGGCACAGACCAACTCGCCCCTGTGGGCCTCAGTTTCCTCATCTGTCAAATGAGAGGCTGGCCCTGGATCCCTTTCGGCGCTGAGGGCCGCTGAGATCCCTTCCCCGTGGGACCCCGGGGTCTTCAGCTCCAGGGTCCATGGGAGGTGGGGCAAGGGCTGGGACACCCCCTTCCCTCAATAGGGGAGCTCTCAGGGAGCCGTTGGAGCACTCTGAGGGGAAAAGAGGGAGGGAAAGAGAAGCAGAGCGGTCCCTCAGAGTCCAGGAGGCTGTTAGTCTGACCCAGGCTGGAGAGAGACCCGGGAACAGGATCCAAATCCCAGCGTCCCCTGTCTGGCTTCTGGCGCCTTCCCCTTTGCGTTCATGGTTAGCAGACTCCGCTGCTTGCGGGGCCGTGGATGCCGCAGGAAACGGCGACAAATGGGACAGCTTTGAAAGTGGCACGGTGGCGCTCCTTAGCTAAAAGGGAAGAAAGCCGTGCACAAGACAGACTCAGTTTCATGTTCGATCTCTTGTTTGGCTTATGGTGCAAATGTGTATTTTATGCAGTGCGTGAGTGAAGAATAAATATAAATACGTACAGGCGTGTATGTTGTTTTTTAGCAGAGTTATGGATACTGTTGTTCAGTCACCTTTCATATGTGTACATATTGAGGGGTTAAGAGAGTTATGGATACTGTTGTTCAGTCAGTATACATGTGTACATATTGGGGGTTAGAATTAGGAATATTGTTGTTCAGTCAGCTTGCCTATGTGTATATTTTGGGGTGTTAGAGTTATGGATATTGTGGTTCAATCAGTATACATATGTGTACATATTGGGGGGTTAGAGTTATGGATATTGTGGTTCAATCAGTATACATATTGGGGGGTTAGAGTTATGGATATTGTGGTTCAATCAGTATACATATGTGTACATATTGGGGGATTAGAATTATGGATACTGTTGTTCAGTCAGTATGCATGTGAGTATATTTTGGGGGGTTAGAGTTATGGATGTTGTTGTTCAGTCAGTATGCATGTGAGTATATTTTGGGGGGTTAGAGTTATGGATGTTGTTGTTCAGTCAGTATGCATGTGAGTATATTTTGGGGGGTTAGAGTTATGGATACTGTTGTTCAGTCAGTATATATATGTGTACATATTGGGGGATTAGAATTATGGATACTGTTGTTCAGTCAGTATGCATGTGAGTATATTTTGGGGGGTTAGAGTTATGGATGTTGTTGTTCAGTCAGTATGCATGTGAGTATATTTTGGGGGGTTAGAGTTATGGATACTGTTGTTCAGTCAGTATATATATGTGTACATATTGGGGGATTAGAATTATGGATACTGTTGTTCAGTTAGTATGCATGTGAGTATATTTTGGGGGGTTAGAGTTATGGATACTGTTGTTCAGTTAGTATGCATGTGAGTATATTTTGGGGGGTTAGAGTTATGGATACTGTTCAGTCAGTATATATATGTGTACATATTGGGGGATTAGAATTATGGATACTGTTGTTCAGTTAGTATGCATGTGAGTATATTTTGGGGGGTTAGAGTTATGGATGTTGTTGTTCAGTCAGTATGCATGTGAGTATATTTTGGGGGGTTAGAGTTATGGATGTTGTTGTTCAGTCAGTATGCATGTGAGTATATTTTGGGGGGTTAGAGTTATGGATACTGTTGTTCAGTCAGTATATATATGTGTACATATTGGGGGATTAGAATTATGGATACTGTTGTTCAGTCAGTATGCATGTGAGTATATTTTGGGGGGTTAGAGTTATGGATGTTGTTGTTCAGTCAGTATGCATGTGAGTATATTTTGGGGGGTTAGAGTTATGGATACTGTTGTTCAGTCAGTATATATATGTGTACATATTGGGGGATTAGAATTATGGATACTGTTGTTCAGTTAGTATGCATGTGAGTATATTTTGGGGGGTTAGAGTTATGGATACTGTTGTTCAGTTAGTATGCATGTGAGTATATTTTGGGGGGTTAGAGTTATGGATACTGTTCAGTCAGTATATATATGTGTACATATTGGGGGATTAGAATTATGGATACTGTTGTTCAGTTAGTATGCATGTGAGTATATTTTGGGGGGTTAGAGTTATGGATGTTGTTGTTCAGTCAGTATGCATGTGAGTATATTTTGGGGGGTTAGAGTTATGGATGTTGTTGTTCAGTCAGTATGCATGTGAGTATATTTTGGGGGGTTAGAGTTATGGATACTGTTGTTCAGTCAGTATGCATGTGAGTATATTTTGGGGGGTTAGAGTTATGGATGTTGTTGTTCAGTCAGTATGCATGTGAGTATATTTTGGGGGGTTAGAGTTATGGATACTGTTGTTCAGTCAGTATGCATGTGAGTATATTTTGGGGGGTTAGAGTTATGGATACTGTTGTTTAGTCAGTATACATATGAGTATATTTTGGGGGGTTAGAGTTATGGATACTGTTGTTCAGTCAGTATACATATGAGTATATTTTGGGGGGTTAGAGTTATGGATACTGTTGTTTAGTCAGTATACATATGAGTATATTTTGGGGGGTTAGAGTTATGGATACTGTTGTTCAGTCAGTATACATATGAGTATATTTTGGGGGGTTAGAGTTATGGATACTGTTGTTCAGTCAGTATACATATGAGTATATTTTGGGGGGTTAGAGTTATGGATACTGTTGTTTAATCAGTATACATATGAGTATATTTTGGGGGGTTAGAGTTATGGATACTGTTGTTCAGTCAGTATACATATGAGTATATTTTGGGGGGTTAGAGTTATGGATACTGTTGTTCAGTCGGTATACATATGAGTATATTTTGGGGGGTTAGAGTTATGGATACTGTTGTTCAGTCGGTATACATATGAGTATATTTTGGGGGGTTAGAGTTATGGATACTGTTGTTCAGTCGGTATACATATGAGTATATTTTGGGGGGTTAGAGTTATGGATACTGTTGTTCAGTCAGTATACATATGAGTATATTTTGGGGGGTTAGAGTTATGGATATTGTTGTTCAGTCGGTATACATATGAGTATATTTTGGGGAGTTAGAGTTGTGGATATTGTTGTTCAGTCGGTATACATATGTGTATATTTTGGGGGGTTAGAGTTATGGATACTGTTGTTTAGTCAGTATACATATGAGTATATTTTGGGGGGTTAGAGTTATGGATATTGTTGTTCAGTCAGTATACATATGAGTATATTTTGGGGGGTTAGAGTTATGGATATTGTTGTTTAATCAGTATACATATGAGTATATTTTGGGGGGTTAGAGTTATGGATACTGTTGTTCAGTCAGTATACATATGAGTATATTTTGGGGGGTTAGAGTTATGGATACTGTTGTTCAGTCGGTATACATATGAGTATATTTTGGGGGGTTAGAGTTATGGATACTGTTGTTCAGTCGGTATACATATGAGTATATTTTGGGGGGTTAGAGTTATGGATACTGTTGTTCAGTCGGTATACATATGAGTATATTTGGGGGGTTAGAGTTATGAATACTGTTGTTCAGTCAGTATACATATGAGTATATTTTGGGGGGTTAGAGTTATGGATATTGTTGTTCAGTCGGTATACATATGAGTATATTTTGGGGAGTTAGAGTTGTGGATATTGTTGTTCAGTCGGTATACATATGTGTATATTTGGGGGGGTTAGAGTTATGGATACTGTTGTTTAGTCGGTATACATATGAGTATATTTTGGGGGGTTAGAGTTATGGATATTGTTGTTCAGTCAGTATACATATGAGTATATTTTGGGGGGTTAGAGTTATGGATATTGTTGTTCAGTTGGTATACATATGTGTATATTTGGGGGGTTAGAGTTATGAATACTGTTGTTCAGTCAATATGCATGTGTGTATATTTTGGGAGATTAAACAGAGTTATGGATACTGTTCCGTCAGTATACATGAGTAACATGTGTATATTTTGGGGGCTCAGAGTTACGGATATTGTTGTTCAGTCAGTATGCATGTGTGTATATTTTGGGAGGCTAAACAGTTATGGATATTGTTGTTCAGTCAGTATACATATGTGTATATTTGGTGGGTTTAGAGTTATGGATATTGTTGTTCAGTCAGTATGCATGTGTGTATATTTTGGGAGATTAAACAAAGTTATGGATACTGTTGTTCGGTCAGTATACATGTGTATATTTTGGGAGATTAAACAGAGTTCTGGATATTGTTGTTCAGTCAGTATACATGTGTGTATATTTGGGGGGTTAGAGTTAGGGATATTATTGTTCAGTCAGTATATATATGTGTGTGTGTGTGTGTGTGTGTGTGTGTGTGTGTGTGTGTGTGTGTGTGTGTATGTTTTGGGAGGTTAAACAGAGTTATGGATACTGTTGTTCAGTCAGTATACATGTGTATATTTTGGGAGGTCAGAGTTATGGATATTGTTATTCAGTCAGCATGCATGTGTACATATTGGGGGGTTAAACAATTATGGATATTGTAGTTCACTTAGTATACATGTGTACATATTGGGGGTTAGAGTTATGGATATTGTTGTTCAGTCAGTATACATATGTGTATATTTTGGGGAGTTAGAGTTGTGGATATTGTTGTTCAGTCGGTATACATATGTGTATATTTGGGGGGGTTTAGAGTTATGGATACTGTTGTTTAGTCAGTATGCACATGTATATATTAGGGGGTTAGAGTTATGGATATTGTTGTTCAGTCAATATGCATGTGTACATATTGGGGTTTTAAACAGTTATAGATATTGTTGTTCAGTCTTTTTCGGTCATGCCCCATTCTTCATCACCCCATTTGGGGTTTTCTTGGCAAAGATCCATTTCCTCTTCCAACTCATTTTACAGATGGAGAAACTGAGGCAGGGAGAGTTAAGTGACTCGGCCATGATCACACAGTTAATAAGTGGCTGAGGCTGGATTTGAACTCAGGAAGATGAAATCTGGATAAAAAGATGGACAGAATAAGAACAGCCCCTTTCCCTTGGCAGCTTATTGTTACCATGGAAGGAATCATAGCTTGTGACCTATTAGGGGAGAATAGGGCATTCGGTCAGTCAAGAAACAGGAGTCCAACTGTTGTGTTCCAGGCACAGCAAAAAGTAGCGACAATACAAACATAAAATGAAAACGTCTCCTGCCCTCAGGAGGCGGACACTCTGGGAAGCCCTTGGGCACCAGCCTCCAGTTCCAGTGAAAGGGCACTGAGCCATGGGACCAGCATTCAGTTCTTCTGTGACCTTTGTGACCTTGAACGAGGCAGTTGCCCAAGGGGAGGACCCTCTGTAATGAGAGGGGGTGGGATGATCTCTACTCTGACTTGGTGGTCTTACTTGCCCCTCCGTACCCGTTGCCCATGCCCAGCAGAGTTCCTTGCCCATCTGCCCTTGCCTCTGCCCCCCACCCGGGGCTTCCTCCATGTGGCAAGTTTGTTTTTCCAGGGTGACCTGTTTAATCATCTCATTTTCTGGTGGCCGTTTATTCCTCGTTTCCACGGTTACGGCCCCATTAAGGGGAGAAGCAATAAGCCAGTGAGTCAAACAGGTAATAAAAACATTAAAACCCATGTGCGCAGAGGGAGGATGGGGCCGAGAGGGAGGGGAGTTCAGTGAGGTGAGACGGGCTGGGGAAAAAAGGCAAGATCCCACGGGGGGCAGACAGAGGTAAGAGCCTCTGCCCTCCAGGAGGCCTTGAGGGGGATGCCCGTCCGGTCCCCAGAGCGTGTGTCAGGAGCGGAGGAACTGACCGGGGCCCCTTTGTGCCCGTCCCGCTAGAGAGAGAGCCAGCCGCCGGCAGGGAAGGCCAGGCTCGCCTTCTGGGCCCTCTGGGCCCGTGGCAGCCCTGGTATGCCCATCAGAAGCCTTGCCCCCTGCCCTCACAGGGCCCTCCAGGGGGCAGGCCGGGGACAGCTCCTGAGCCTACCTGTGCAGGGAGAGATGTTCACCTGCGCTTGGCTTGGTTCTGGCCAGTGCATTGTGTCCATCATTTCCGTCGCACTTTTAAAGATCACAAAGCTCATCTCATCCCTGCAACAACCCTGTAGGCTAGGAACCCTTGTAGTCCCCATTTCTGAGATGAGGATACCAACTGACTTATCACCTTTTGTAACCCCGGGAGGCAGTAGACATTTCAGCCCATTTTAGAGGTGTCCCAATTGATAGTCTCAGACTAGAGCTTTCCAACCATGCTGTGAAGGAGGCACCCTTTTTATTCCCATTTTACAGATGAGAAAACCAAGGCTTATTGATGTGAAATCCACACTGCCAGGAAGGGACTGAGGTGGGAAGCTGGCTTTGTCCTACAAGCCGAAGGCTCGTGCTGCCTCTCAGGAAATCTGACGTGAGGGGTCCGCGCTGGAGGCCCCCACCTCACAAAGCCGCTCAGGAGATTGCTGGGAGAGGGGAAGGTGACTTTTTCCTTGGAAGGACTGACCCTCCTGCTTTGGGACTGACTTCTCAGGGGAGATTTGAGATATCATCAGGTGCCTCCTCTGGGTTCCATCATCACTGATTGCCAGACCCCAGCTCCTCAAATCGGACCCCCCAGATTTATTGACGAGGAAAGCGACTCTGGAGCAGTGAGGAGCCCTCAGCTCAGGCGTGGCCCCTCGTGCCCTTATCTCCCCTTGCATCCCAAATACATCAGCTTCATTTGGTCGATGTGCTTACTGATCAGGTGGCAGGCAGTCTGTGAGCTCACTGAGGGCCGAGATCATTTGATTTTCTTTCTTTTGTTTTTATGGGAGGATGGGGTCTTCATATATGTCCGGCATCTCAGATCTAGGGGGCAGTGACTGCCACTTTTGTATCTGAGCTAAACCAGACTCCAGACCTTTGGGCTCCTAACATGGCCCAGTTTTTCCTACTGGTGTTGGAGGAAAAGAGCAGAAGGCTCAGATTGGGGGTCCCCTCACCTCCCACTGAATGCTTGGCCCTGGCACTGGGGTGCCAGCCGCATCCTGCATCTCGTGGGGGTAAGCGGCTGGCTGCCGATTTCTCACAGTGTTTGGAACCCCCGTTTCTTTTCTGCCAACTTTTTATCAAGAAGCACGTTTGCGGTGAGTGCCGTTAACAGGGCCCGTCTGCTGAGCAAATACCCACAGGGTGGATGGCTCCGTGACCTTGAGAGAGGGGAAAAGGGAAGGCCAGGCGAAGCAAGGGGAACACAGAGGGAGAGACGGGAAGGGATGCAGCTGGGGAGGGACTCCTGGAAGGGACCAGCTCAGTGAGTAAAGGTGGCAAAGTGGGCACCGGGTGTGGCAGGGGGCTTTCAGAGAGAACCCCGGCGGGCCTGCGGCCTTCCCTTCGCTAAGAACTGAGTTCCAATCCCACCACAACAGGGGCCTGCTCCCAAAGAGTGGAACCAGAGCTCTCCTTCCATTGGAAAAAGCAATTCGATCGAGAGGAAGAACAGAAACTTGGAGTTGTGTGTGAGGAAGGCGGGTGAAGGCATGGAGTCATGTATACAGAACACTTTGGCTGGAGTGCAGTTTGTGACATAAGACTAAGCAAGTACACTGGGGCCAGATTGTGACTTTAAGGAATAGACTAAAGGACCATGTCTATTTTGTCTTTGTATTTCAGTGCCTGGCACATAGTAGGCGCTCAATAAATGCTTATTAGATTGGGTTGGGAATGATTGATTGGACTTCTGGGATTCTAGGTGCAGATCTCATAGAGATCTAGGTTAATCACCTAACACATTTATTGAGTGCCTACTGTCTAGGTTAATCACCTAACACATTTATTGACCGCCTACTTCCTGGATTAATTGGCTAACATGCATTTATTGAGCATCTACTGTCCAGGTTAATTGGCTAACATGCATTTATTGAGCGCCTACTGTTTACCAAACATTGAAGACCACCACAATCAGCGAGCTAGGCCCTGCCTTCGTGAGACTTCTGTATGGGCTCATACCCGCAGGGCTGGTAGGGCCCTGCCTGACATGACAGCCCACTGACTCATTGGGAGGAGGGGGAGCCGAACACCGAGGACCTTGTGGGAGGTGGGAGTCACCTGGCTGACAGTCTTCCTTGGCTACCCAGCGCGCCTTTGAACTCTTGAAGACTTTGGTGCGCGCCTGCGTGTGTTTAATCTCTGGTTACTAATTTCAGAGGCACTTTCTGGGGAGGGAGGAGGGAGAGAGGGAGGAAGAAGAGCTGGGAAGCGGGGGAAGGCCTCTGGCTAAGGCTCGTGTCTTGGGAACAGGCCTAGATGAATACATATTCCGATCAAACAGTTCAGCGTAGGAAAGCCTCCCGTGGCACCAGCTGCCCGGCCTTCTCAGGAACTATCACCAGCGGGTTCATGGGGCAGCTGGGACAGGAACAGCCTTTTTCAGCAAAGATCAGAGCCCCAGGCGGTTCTCCCCCTCCCCCTCCCCCTCCCCTGTCCGGAGGGCCCCTCCCTCTGGGAGCTGGGGCCAAGGGAGCCGGTGGGGAGGAGGCATTGAGGAGGGGGGCCCTCCCCTCCCCCTCCCCCTCCCCCTCCCAGGGCCAGGCTGAGGTGGGTGAAGTCATCACCAGATGCCTTTGCTAATTGCTTTAAGAATCTAACTTAAAATGAGATGAAACTGTGTATTCCTGGGTGAGGAGTCATTTTCCATCTAAGAGTAAATTAATGAAAGAATTATACCAAGGTGGGGGGGGCTGCTGGCAGAGCTCACTCATCTGATAAACCGAGGCAGCTTGGAGTAACTAAGCCAGGCAGGCTGGAGCCGTCGGGCTGGCCGAGAGCTGCCCAGGGCCTAGGCCCTACCCGCTAGCTTCTTCTCCCCTGCCCTGGCACTCCTGAGCTGTCGGGCAGATCCGCCCGTGGCAGCAACCGGTATTTGCAAACAGCAAGCACTTATTAAGCGCCTACTGTTTGCTGGCAAAAACCCGAAACCGTCCGCGTCCTTGAGGAGCTGATGTTCTGGGCGGGTACGGCGGGCACACAGATCAACTGATAAGCAAATAATTGCAGCCTGGGAACACTAACAACTGGGCGGCTCTTAAGGTGGCGGCCCTGGAGCCCAGCCTTAATGAAAGCCAGGAATTCTAAGGTTCCTGGGTGAGGAAGAAAGGGGTGGGGGCCAGCTCAGGCAGAGGTGGGGAGAACAGCTGGTGAATCAGTTGGGCTAGAATGTGGTTCCTGAAATGAGACATTCTGGATCCGGGTCGTGATGGGCTTTGTTGTGAAACATATGGGAGCCATAGAGAGTTCCTCGTCCCATCGGAGCTGGGTATGGGTGTGTGCGTCCGCCTGCAGCAGGGATAAGGCACTGCATTCTGAGATAGCTAGATCAGGCATTAATTAGGTGCTTGCTGTATACCAGGCGTTGTTAATAACAATAGTGATTGGTAACTGACGTTCACATAGGGTATAAGCCCTGAATTATCTCATCTGATCTTGTCATTGTCCTGTGATATAATGAGGAATCTGGGGCTCTGTGAGCTTAAATCAGGTGCAGTTAAGTGTCCACTCTGTGGACTCTGTGTTAAGCATTAGAGATGCCTCCTGCCCCCCAAAAAACAAGAAAATGCCCCATTCTCACCCATGCTGACACTGCTGACCTTCCAGGCAGGACTCTGAGCCCGGCAGGCCATTACCTACCGCCCTTCTCCCTAGCCATGTTATCCGGCACAAATCTTCATCTTCTGGGGGCCTCGCATGTCCCATCTCTGAAATGGGTATCCTTCAGCCACCCCTTGAGACTCTTGGAACGTCCCTGGAAGGACCCACTGCCGTCTTCCTCCAGAGGAAGCAGAGCTGCCTTCCAATTTCTGGGGAAGATGGCTTTGGAAATGAAGACCTGGATTAGTGGGCAGGGGGGTTCTTAGGGAATCCGGTCGGTCCCACGGTCTTTTTCTGTAAAACATGTGCCCTAAATGTGGATCGATGGGTTGATTGACTGATTGACAGAGTCCGAGCCCTTCGGGAAGGATCCTGAGGCCATCTCCTCCTGGCTCTCTGGAGCTCTGGGGGGGGTCTCCCCGCCCCCACCTTTGAGAAGTAGCTGGAGTGGCCTTGAGGACCCCGCGGGGTAACCTTGCTGCTTGTCCCTCCCCAGCAGGGGCCGCAGAGCGGGCGGCCCGTGTGGCCCACGCTGCCCCGGCAGGGCCCCCTGCCCCTGGGGGGCTCACACCTCTTTTGGGGGGGCATGAGCAGCCCCAGACTCTGGTTACTCTAAGGCTCCGTCTCCCGCCTTTCTCTGAGCTGCTTCCCCTCTCAAGGAGGCCTGGGGCGGGGGCCCGAGTCCGTCCCACCCCCCGCTTCAGCTCTGTGCAAACGTGGTGTCTGTGTGTGTGTGTGCGCGCTCAGGAACACGCTGAGCGGGCGCAGGGCGGCCTCCGCTCCCGGACACGCACAGATCCGTGCGCAGGGCCGGGCCTTCTCCTGGACGTCGAGGTCGCTGTGCACGCGTGTGTGTCAGCATGTGCGGCGTTCGGAGTGTCAGTGCGAGCGCGCGTCACGCAGGCGCCCGCCAGTGTACACGAGCGAGTCTGTGTCAGTGCGAATGCGCGCGTGCGCTCCTCCGTGCACAGCCTGCGCGCACACGAGGTACACGAGCACGTGTCTGCGATAACTCCAGTGGGCGTGTACTCTGTGCGTGAGGGCGCAGCACGTGCCGCGCCCGGGTCCGCAGGCGCCCTGGGACTGAGCGCTTACATGCGACCCCCCACAAACGCGGGGGGGCGGGGCGGTGGGCGCGGCCGGCTGCGTGTCGCGGGCGCGTGGGTTTTGCGGCTGGGACCAGGCCGGCCCGGGACTCGTGTTTGTGCCCCCAGCACAGGGCGCGCTGCTCGGCCACGGGGGGCTCCGAGGGGACAGAGCCTGCGCTCCGGGGCGGGGGCGGCGCCCCCAGTTAGGATGAGGAGATGGCAGGCCCTGCTGAGGCCCGGGGAGCTGGGGGAGAGGAGGGAGGCAGAAGGCCTGAGAATCCCTAGTCTCCACACCAGGGAAATCCGGGCCTGGCCGAGCCAAGACAGCCAGCGACGGGGGCCTAGAGGAGGCTTCCTAGGAAAGCCCGGGAGATCCGTGGAGGGCACAGGGGGAGAATATGGGAGGAGGGGGCACAGGAGGAGGGAGCACAGGAGGAGATAGGAGGGAGCACAGGAGGAGGGGGTACAGGGGGAGAATATGGGAGGAGGGGGCACAGGAGGAGGGAGCACAGGAGGAGATAGGAGGAGGGAGCACAGGAGGACATAGGAAGAGGAGCACAGGAGGAGGGGGTACAGGGGGAGAATATGGGAGGAGGGGGCACAGGAGGAGGGAGCACAGGAGGAGATAGGAGGAGGGAGCACAGGAGGACATAGGAAGAGGGAGCACAGGAGGAGGGGGTACAGGGGGAGAATATGGGAGGAGGGGGCACAGGAGGAGGGAGCACAGGAGGAGATAGGAGGGAGCACAGGAGGAGGGGGTACAGGGGGAGAATATGGGAGGAGGGGGCACAGGAGGAGGGAGCACAAGGGGAGGACATGGTAGGAGGGAGCACAGGAGGAGGGGGTACAGGGGGAGAATATGGGAGGAGGGGGCACAGGAGGAGGGAGCACAAGGGGAGGACATGGTAGGAGGGAGCACAGGAGGAGGGGGTACAGGGGGAGAATATGGGAGGAGGGAGCACAAGGGGAGAACATGGGAGGAGGGGGCACAGGAAGAGGACATAGG
>NC_067400.1:598867535-598875035 GCF_016432865.1 Antechinus flavipes
CCTCTAAGTTTATGGTCCAATAATTCTTCCCAGCTCTAAATCAGGATCTAACATTCTTAGTAACCTCTGAGAAGAATCTCTGTTGTAGGAGAGAAGGAGGGGGAAGATAAGCATTTCTATAGCACCTGTTATATGCCAGGGATCATGCTAAGTAAGTTTTTTCCAAATATCCCATTTTATCCTCATAACAACCTTGCAATAGGCTCTGTTATTATCTCCTTTTAAAGGAATAACTTTAAAAGGAATAAAATGATAAAGGAAACTGAGGCAAGCAGGGGCTAAATGACTAGCTCAGGGTCACAGTACTGGTGAGTATATGAATTGTGATTTGAACCCAGGTCTTCCTGCTTAATACTTCCAGATCAGCACCCTATCTGATGCCAGCGAGCTGCCCCAATCAATATATGCTTGGACTTGGAATCAAGATGACCTTGGCATTCAGAGCCTTCATGTATTATTGTTGTTGCCGTTATTATTATTATTGCTACGGACAAGCCATTTGAACTCTTTATGATTCAGTCCTCACCTGTAAAATGGAGATGCTACCTCTAATATCTACCCCATGTGGTTGTGGTCTAGTTGAGTGAGCAAAGCTCTTTGCAGACACAAACGCTACTTATTTCAATATTCTAATGGCTCTGTGACCTCAGAGTTGGAAGCAGCCTCCAAGGATGGCCATCAACATCTGCCCGGGGCCAGTGCATCCTGGAGGACTCTCAGCTTTCCACTAGCAGCCAACTCAACACTTGGCTGCCGTTCCATTCTCTCGCCCTCTCCTCTGGCCACTCCTCGTCCTGGCTAGGGAACTGCCCCAAGCCCAGCTCTGGCTGAGACCCTCCCCCCGCCCCTTTGCGGCTGGACTCTCCGCCCCCCGGATTTGCTGGACGCCATCCTTCCTGGGCTGGAGCTCCCTCATCTGACAGGAGAAGGCTGAGGCAGGACCACGGACAGCTCCTCCCAGATACCCCAGGGAAGGAGGTTGGCCATAAAATGTGAGTCCTTTGACTCAGGAGCTGTCTTTTGCCTTTCCTTGTTTCCTAGTGCCCAGTACATCACAGGAGCTTGATAAAAGTTTATTAATTGACTGAGAGCGGGAATTGTGTACCAGAAGAGTCTCCCCTTTCTGACTGGACTCCAGCTTAGCATAGCATGAGAGGCAAGGAAGGAGTAATGGTCTACAGGCACTCCAGAACCAGGGAAGCCTTCACATGACTCTTTCACCAATCCAGGACTGCTGCGATGATGGTGGTGGTGGGGTCTATGATAGCAGGTTCATTACGTAGGGTAATACTACCCTAGACATTGCTCTGTGGGTATTAGGAAGGGTGCAAATGATCATGGGAGCATAGCATTAAAGCTGGAAGAAACCACAGTGATTGTCTACACCAAATTCTTCATTTTATAGATGAGGAAATAGGCTGAGAGGGAAGACACTTACCTAAGATCACCCAGGCAGTAAGGGTCAGGTGAAGAGTTTGAACCCAGGTCCTCTGGTTCCAAAGTCAGTGTATTTTCAGGGACCTCAGAAGACCTCTAGTCTGAGCCCTATTATTTTACAGCTGAGAAGATTGAGGGCCCAGGAAGGAAAGGGACTTGCCAAAAATTACACAGGTAAGGGGTAGCAGAGCAGGGATGCAACCCAAGTCTTCCCGATGCAATGAAAAGACCAGCAGACTTGAAGTCAGAGGCCTTTAGCTGATCATTCAATATGGCAGCCAAGTAAAGCTAAAAGTGCTGTGGACATGACCCCACTTGGGACTTTGGGTCAGTTCTGAGGCCCACAGCTTAGGAAGGACCATGAGGACTTGGAGAAGATCTAGAGGATGCAATAAGGTGACAAGAGGCCTTGAGTGCATGCTGTAAGAGGACGCACCAAAGAATCTGGAGATGTTTAGGCTGAAGAAGAGAAGACTTAGAGATCATGAGAGCTGCCTTCAAGTATTCAAGGGCCATCATGGGGCAAACAGAGTGAACTCTGCTGTTTGACCTCAAAAGGCAGGATGGGGAGTCATGGGTTGAAGTGGCTGATTTGGGTTGATGTCAAGAAAAACATCCCAATAATCAGAGATGTCCCAAGGTGAAATGGGCTGCTGTATATGGTAGTAGCTGCTTCCTCAGTTGCTGTCTTCAAGCAAAGATTAGATAACTACCTATTAGGTATAAGGGGAACATTTTTAAAAAATATGTTAATATCATGAATCTTTATTATATACATCTTTTTTTTTTTAAAAAAGGACACAGTAAATTTAACATGTTACTTTCAAAACTATCCTGCTTGTCTGTGTCTCTTAACTTCCTTCTATTCTGAGTGTTTTAAAAATGCTTCAATGACCTTCTTTTGTTTTTTCTTCTTCTTTTGGCTACATTATCACTAACTCTGTTGCCCCACTCCCTGCAAAATAAAACACAGTCTTCCCAAATAAAAAACAAGCAAACTGCAACTCTGGCACCAATGGAAACAATAAGCATGTCAAACAAAACAATTCAACACATTTGCCAAAAATCCACGCCTCATTCTGCACCTTGAATCTATCTATCACTTTCTGTCAGCAGGTGGGTACCATGCTTCATCATATACCTTGGGTCTATTATTCCTCTGTCAGCAGGTGGGTACCATATTTCAGCATGTATCTTGGATCCATCACCCCTCTGCCAGGAGATAGGAGAGAGGTACCAGACTTCATCATGCACCTAAGATCCATCATCCCTCCATCAGCAGGTGAGTACCATGCTTCATCATGCACCTGGGGTCCATCATCCCTCTGTCAGCAGGTGGGTCCCATGTATCATCATGGCCCTGGGGTCCATCATCCCTCTGTCAGCAGGTGGGTCCCATGCTTCATCATGCACCTTGGGCCCATCATTCCTTTATCAGCAGGTGGATAGCACATTTTATCATGTACCTAAGATCCATCATCCCTCTGTCAGCAGATGGGTACCATGCTTCATCATCCATTAGATGGGATCCTTTTTAAGGTGCAGGTTGGATTAGGTGGCTGCTTCCAACTCTGGAATTCTGGGACTTTATGAATAAGGTTCACATCATAGGATCATAATATCACAGATTTAGAACTGGGAGGACTCTTAGAGACCTACCAGTTGAACACCCCCTTCCCAATTTATAGATGAAAAAACTGAGGTTTGGAGAGATGGAGTGACTTGTCCAGGCTCACATAGCTAGTAAGTATCAGAGGTGGGATTAGAACGCAGCTCTTCCTGACTACAGGTCCAATGCCTTATACACTGTGTCATGCTGTCTTTGTACCCTCAAAGATAAGGTGAAGTCCCACTTAGTTGGGAGTTGGAGAGGAGGAGGGGCTGGCAAATGCTCGGGTATAGGAAGGAAATCAGCTTTTGCTTTTTAGGTGGGGAGATGCTAGTGTAGGTTAATTGCAATTTAGCCTGAAGGGAAAACATGAATTTGCAGAACAAACTCAGATCCTTCTTCCCAGGAACACTAACCAATACAAACAAAAATCTCCAGCAAGCCTATCCCCCCAAATTAGATTTCAGCATCTTTTCTCTGGGGTAAGAAGTTCAGAAAAGGAATTTTGGTTGGAAACCAGGCCTTGACCAAGACAGCATACAAAGACAACTGAACCTGCCTCATCTGCTTTCCAGAATAATGAGAGACATACTCTTAATGGCATTAATTATTGGAGTGATCTGAGAAATCTAGTAAGGAATCAATGGGAACGGCAGTGAATTCTCCACAGTCTTTCAGGATCAGACATCTACCCCAACCCCAAAACAACAAAAAAGGAAAATAAGATAAAATAAAGAAATGCTTTTGAATCAAATATGTAGCCTCTTGCAGCTACAGACTTCCTGGACAGAATGAGCAGCAATAATGATTTCCCAGAAGGGCTTCTCCCACCCAATCCCTCCCAAGAGACTTTAAACAGGTTTTCTCATCAAACACAGACTACAGAAACAATCCAGGGTTTAGAGTCAGGGGTCTAGGTTCATACCCCCACTCTGCTACTTACTAGCTATGTGGCTTTGGACAAGCTGTTTCCCATCTCTCTGGGGTTCAGTCTCCTCATCTGTAAAATGAGGGGGTTGCAAAAAACTATTAAACTATGCATAATTTTTAACCCAACTATACAACTATTAGGTCTATATCCCAAAGAGAACAAAGGAAGAGGAAAAGGACCCATCTGTACAAAATTGACAGCAGCTCTTTTTTGTGTTGGCAAAGAATTGGAAACTGAAGGGATGTCCATCAACTGGGGAATGGTTGAAAAAGTTATGGTATATGAGTGTGATGGAATATCCTTGACCTGTAAGAAATGATAAAGGGGATGGTTTCAGACAAACTTGGGAAGACTTGTATGAATTGATGCAAAGTGAAGCGAGCAGAACCAGGAGAACAATTTATACAGTAACAGTAAATTTGTAAATAAAAACAATTTTGAAAGATTTAAGAACTCTGTTCAACACAATGATCAACCACAATTCCAGAGGATTCACAAAGAAACATGCTGCCTACCTGCTGACAGAGAGGTGATGGTCTCAAAATGCAGCTTGAAGCATATATACATATATATTATATATGCATATATGTATTTTTGTACCTACTTGTACATATATGTGTATATAGAGATCTCTCTCTATATCAATATACACATGCATATGTATTTGGATGTGTCTAATATGGGAATTAGTTTTGCTTGACTAAAATTTTTATAATGATTTTATTTTTCTTGCTTTCAGGGGGAGGTGGAAAGGAGAGAATTCAGAACTGTAAATAAAATAAAATTTAATTAATAAATAATGATAATAAATGCTTATTTCCTTCAAAATATAGAATGAAGGAACTAGATTGAGCTACCATCCCTTCTGGCTTTCAGTGTGGTCCAAGGCCAAATCAACATTTAATAAGCATCTATGAATTTTCCTTAGAGAACTCATATTTAAAGAAAAGGAAGTTTGTGTGTAGATAGTCTTTGCATAGGAATGCTTTTGGTCAGATCACCCATGTAGAGTTTGGTTTTAAAAATACCATCACCATTTTATTTTAAGGGTTAAGTGAGATCATTGTTGCTAAGTACTTTATAAACCTTGAAGCTCTATATAAATGCTAGCTGTTATTATTAAATATTAAATAATTACAATAAAATAAGTTGCCATCTTGTTATCAACACCACTATCACCATTATTGTTGTCTTCATCATCATCATCATCATCATCATCATCATCATCATCTTCCCAGCTTGTTCCACAAAAGGTTTTCTCTATTTGATCCTCACTGGTAACCTGGACTTCACTCCTGTGTTCCTTGGCTTAGATAGATAGACTTTGTTTTATTTTCTATATAGCCCAAGCCTCCACTTCTTGCATATTTCCCACCATGCCACTGTTGTACACCCCACCCTTTCCATCCTATCTTTCCTATATGGATTATCTTTTTTTTTCTATTAGAATGTAAGTTCCTTGAGGGAAAGAATTATATGGCTTGTTGTCTTTGTGTCTACATTGCTTAGCACAATACCTAGGACATAGTAAGTATTTAATAAGTATTCTACATTTATTCATCCCATTCACTCATCTATCCTTCTATCCACTCATTTATCATTCTATCTATCTATCTATCTATCCTTCTATCCATCTCTCTTTCTATCTTTCTTTTTTCTTTCTCTCTCTTTCTCTGTCTCCCTTTTTCTTTCTCTCTCTCTCTCTCTCTCTTCCTCTCTTTCTTTCTTTCTTTCTTTCTTTCTTCTTGGATATATCTATCTATATGCTCTTTATCTTACTACCTCTGTCTACCTAATTTATCCATCTTTCTATTATAACCCGTCCATCTGGGAGGATGCATAGTGAGAATGAAGGATTACTAATGGACAGTGTGAGTAGCCCATTAGTATCCTTGCAATGTCAAGATCAATTGAAATAGTCTCCCATCATGATGAATGCACCCTCTGTAGTGAACTTATGGTAGCAAATGGATGAGAATTATATAACATGGGCAGGCATGGATGGGGTACAATCTGCATCAATGGAGGCAATAACCATATTGAGGAGACCACATATACAATGAAATAGAATAGGTATCATGTTATTCTAAAAATAGACTAAATAAGGTTTCTATAGAATCTGAAGCTTAATTTTCAGTCTCTGGCTGTTTGTCTCTTCCAAATACATCTCATTTTAGTAAGTATAAATTAAATTTGTACCTATATATGTGCCTATAACAATGTGTTAATCTCAACCCAAGGAAACACTTAATCAGGGCTTCTAACATCAATATTATTGGGTAGTTCTTCTACAAAAGGACTATGTGTCAAAGAGAAGGGACTCCAAAGAGGATTTATTTTATTACATCTCAAGTTTTGGAAGCAAGTAGTTGTATTTTTTCATTTTTGTTAGCTTCATTGCCCAGCATAGAATCTGTATACAGTAGGTACTTAACAAATATTTGTTGAATTAAATTAAATCACAGATTTTGGGGCAATTGGAGCAAAGCAGCCTGAAAAGTCGTGGAAGAGAGACATGGAACTTTTAGGTCCAAATGGCAGGTCTTGCTAAGGAAAATTTGGGAGAATTTTGGGATTTGGGAAAATTCTTTGACCCTTGACCTCAATTAAATGGTTGGTTCATTCAAACAGCAGTATTGAGTTTTTTATCCAGTGACTTTGGAAATTTAAAAATTCTTCTATTGGCCCAGTCTGGAATTCAGAAGGTCCTGAAAGAGATTTTTACTTTATGGTTAAGTATCCTGATATCTTTTTTTTCAACTCTTTTCTCCAAACTCCCTCAATTTAGGTCCATAGAAATATTGGTGACTTTGATAGACACCTCCCATTTCTCCTAAATTTGGTAGAAATTTAAAAGAATCCTATTTCCTTTCATTGCAAAATGTTCCAGCAATACCGATCTCACCAATAACAGATCACGTTTCTATAGTACTTAGGGGCTTTCAAAGTGCCTTCCATATATTATCTAGCTTGATTCACTGATAACTCTTCTCATTGCCAATTCTGAATTAAAATAAATGAAAACAGAAAAAATATTAATAGGTGGGGGAATATTTAAAGATGAAAGTGGACACATTCCAGGCCCATCGCCTAGAAATTACGTCTGTTTGTTTTCCATACATCAGACAGGAACTGGCAAGCTTGGAAGTAAGACCTTAGATGTTGGAGAACCTGTGTTGGATCCTGCTTTTGTCTGTTGCCAACCCCGTGATCTCGGGCTGGTCTCTTCTGTCTCTTCGTCAGAGGAGGTGGGTTAGGTCTCAGCCCTGCCCCTTGCTGTCTTAGGGCTTAGGCGAGGTGCTGAGTTTCCCTTCTGCCAAATGAGGGGACTGGATAAAATGGCTTCTGAAGTCTTTTCTAGGAACACATGTTTGAGTTCTGTGTGACCCTGACAAGTGATTGGGAGACTGCCTGTCCAAAGAGAAAGGTACAAAGTGGTCCAGCCCCATCCAGGCCTTCGTATGGTGTAGGAGAAAAAAATATTGCACTGAGATTTATGAGATCTGGATTCAAATCCTGCTTC
>NC_067400.1:600092535-600200035 GCF_016432865.1 Antechinus flavipes
TGTATAGACACACACATAGTATATATACACACATAATATATACACACACACACACACATACACACAGTATATGTATATGTACACACTTAAAGTATATATATACACACATACAGTATATATAAACACACATAGTATATACACACACATAGTATATGTATATGTACACACTTAAAAGTATGTATATACCCATATACATACATAGTATATATACACACAGTATAAATTTATGAGTATGTGTGTATGTACACACTTAAATTATATATATACATACACATACACACACACATATACATATATACTAGTGTAAATATACATATACATAGTGTGTATATATGAATACAAACACATATACAGTATGTGTGTATATATATACAGACACACAGACACACATATAGCATATGTATACACACCAGTATATATACACATATGTGTTTGTATATGTGTATGCATATATACATAGTACATATGTGTACATACATACAACATATATACACACAAACACATAGTATACATATATAGTATGTATGTACACATATATATGCACACAAATACACATACTACATATACACACAGTATAATTATATGTATGTGTGTA
This sequence comes from Antechinus flavipes, assembly GCF_016432865.1. Taxonomy (NCBI): domain Eukaryota; kingdom Metazoa; phylum Chordata; class Mammalia; order Dasyuromorphia; family Dasyuridae; genus Antechinus; species Antechinus flavipes. Next base: position 600,093,131 of record NC_067400.1, read on the forward strand.
TATATGTGTACAAAACATAGTAGATATATGGAAACACACCAGTATATATACACATAGTAGATATGTGTACACACACATACTACACACACACACATACACACACACACACAAACACATATGGTATATATACACACGTATAGTATTGTGTATATGTGTAAATATATATTTATATACACATATACATATATTAGTAAATATATACACACACATAGTGTGTATATACATACATAGTATATATATACACATATACATATATATACACAAACACATAGTATACATATACATACATATAATATGCTAGTATATATGTACACATATATAATATACATATACACACTTAGTATACACACACACACAAATATATATACACACGTAGTATAAATGTATGTGTATCTATGTGTGTGTGTATATGCATACACATATATACACATAGAGACATATAGCTATATACTTACACATAGTATATATGTACACAAATAGCATGTGTATATATACACACATTGTAGTATATATAAACAACACACACATATATATATACACACATAACCACACTATATATACACACACACAAACACATACCCACACATATAATGTATATACACACACACATATATTGTATATATAGTATAGTATATATATACACACTATATATAGTGTATGTGTGTATATATACACATACACACACATATATACACCCATATGCATGTAATATATATACACATACATATGCATATATACACATGGTTATATACACACACATGCATACATATACACACAATATATATATACACACACACATACATGGTAATATATTCAACACATACACATACATATAGTATACATACACTCACATAGTATATATACACACACATATAGAAAAATACACACATATATAATATACACGTTTGCAATATATATACATATATAATATATATCCACATATATAGTATATGCATACACATAGTGTATATACACATACCTACATACACATACACATATATATACACACATACATACACATGGTAATATACATACACACATATCCTATATACACATACATATAGTATATGTACACTCACATAGTACATATACATACGTAGATACATACATTCACACATACATAATGTACACATACACATGTATATAATATATACACACAGTAACAATACACATATATATCCACATAGTATATATCCACAGACATACAATATATATACACACATACATATATACACTCACATAGTATATATAAACACACATATACATGCACACATAGTAATACATAAACACATAGTAACACACACACACATATATACATATATGCAGATATACAATATATATACATATAGTATATATACTCACACAGTATGTAAACACACATATATACACACATAGTGTATACACAAACAGTAATATACACACAAGCATATAACATACACACACATAATATATATATCACACACACACACACACATACACACACACACACACACACACACACACACACACAGACATTCTAGGCTTTTTCATGAAGCTCGTTGCCAGGACTTGAATCAAAGCCTTTCCAGGTTGGTAGAATTAGTCAAAATTTATGGCCTTTGGGCAAAACACCTCCAAGAATCCAGGGGCCTTTCTATAAGAAGTTATCAAAGAAGGATTTTAAGGAGACGATTGAGTAGAGTGAAATTTTAACCAGAATAAGGAGGAGAAACCTGAAACTGTCTGCTTCTCTTGGGATTTGTTTCTGAGAATTTAACTGCGAGGATGCAAAGGATGCTATGGGCACTTTTTGTCCTGTTTAAGATGAAGCCAAAGCTCAATTTTCCATCAAAGAAAGTGAAGATTTAAATGTTTACTATGTACCAGGTACTGTGCTGGGCCCCACAGATAAAGACACAAAGTTTACAGGCTACCAGGGGAAACTTGTATACAATTACTTTCTAGATCAGATGTTCTTAACTTTGTGTGTGTGATGTGGACTTCTTTGGCAGCCTGGAAGAATCTACAACCTTCTCAGAATAAGGTTTTGAAATCATTTCAGAAAACGTTAAATTTCATTTAGAAGTTAGTAAAAATACAGATGTCATTGTTTTCCTCTACAAGTTGATGGACTGCAGAATTCTAGAACAGAGTGAAGTCTTTTGGGCTAGGAAAACCAGTTTTGTTTCCTAGCAATCACTTCCGAATTTTGTGACAAAGCCATTTCACCTCTTTCCATGGCTATAAAGTGAAATGGTTGAACTCGGATGATCTCGAACATTCTGTTCCAGCCAAAATAAATACAAATCTTTTGAAGGAAGAAGCACCAAGGGGTGTGTGTGTGCGTGAAGTCACTAGAGATATCCCAGAAGAGAAAGCATTCGCTTTGGGCCCTGAGAGGGGAGGAACAGGGAACGAGGGAGAGAAAGACAGGACACCCCAGGCGATGCAAGGCCAGGTACAGGACTGCTCATCATCCTAAAATTGTGACCCTGAGTGCGAGTTTTTTCTTCAGTAGGAAACACACACCTGAGACTTAATTTGAACTTCAAAGTATCAATATATTTATTTACAAAATATACAGTTTCACAGAAACAGCTTCTCTATACACATAAACTTTATAATTACACAGAACCATGTAAACGATGTTAAGTGTCTGGCCTGGCCAAAGCCCAAGAGGGGCCCCTAACTTCTGGAGACATCCTTCCCCTTCCCCTCAACTCCCATCAGCCACCTGCCAGGAGCCCCGAGAGGGGGCACACCTAATTTGCATAAAATAAGCCGATTGCAGCTGCCCCAGCTCAATCTAACACAGCAACAAACTCGCCTGGCTTTTCAGACGCCACCCACTGGGATAGGTCTGTGGAGGGAACAGACTCGGAACCCACTGGACAAAAATCACGAGATGAACATTGTAGGCCTTCCCAAGAGACACTTCCAGACAAGAAACCCCCACAAACCCCAGCCCCCAGGGCCGATGGCCGCGGCTCTCTAACTGGGGACCCCAACTTGAGCTACTCAAGGTTTGCTTTTGAGCACTCCTAACACTTTGTGGAATAAAAATGTCAAACAAACAAACGAAAAGAGGATTTTGAAACTTTGGTTATTTCTCTTGGTGCAGAAAGGGGGCAGATCTTTGGCAAATGCCTCTTGAGTGTCTGGTAGATGCCATGCCCTCGTGGAAGCTGGGCGGTTTCAAAATGCACTTTAAAAATCGTAACCTATGATTTAACTTCGCGCCCTTAGGATTCTTCATGTCGAACCAGGTTTCAGGAACTCAATTTCTTCTTTTTTCTGCTCAAATGGTAAAATGAACTTAAAAAAAAAAAAAAAAAAAAAAGCTGGCCGGGCAAGGGTGTGAAAGACACCAGACCTAAAAGGGGCTTGGATTCAACAAAATAGGACAGCTCTTCCTTGAGAAAAGAAAGCTTGATCTCAAGCCCCTACATTAAAAAAAAAAAAAAAAAAACCGCCACTATGAAAGCCCATAGCACCTCTGGGGGAGGTCGGCTGAGCCCATTTTGGGGGGGTGGAAGAAATAAAACTTCTAACTTCAATCCCACTTACCCCTTCCCGCGCTTTCCAAAGAACAACATTCATTCATTTACAAGGGATGAGGAGCTTTTTGCTATTTTTTTAAAAATTTTTTTAAATTTTTTTTTGTTTTTTTGTTGTTTTTTTTTTTTTAAACAAGGCCTTGAACAGCGGCTACATACAGTTATTTGTCAACTTAGTCATTAAGGAGAAAAAAAGTTCAGGTCCTTCTCTTGTTAACCAAGAAGCAGAATCAGCCAGTGGTTCTGCAGTGGGGGTGACCCTGGAGCAAAGCTCCACATCCCCCAGACCTCCCATAGCCAAACACAATCAGGATCTTCCTGCTGTGGATCACATCAGGAGTTTTAAAGCTACAGAGGCTGGGAAGTGGTTAACAACAGGACCTTGCACAAATGCCACAGAATACCTGAGTGCCAGTACTCAATCAACTCTCACCAACTGGAGAAGCCAAGGGCTTCTGAAGTTCTCCCCTTGCTCTGAGGCCGCCCAGAGGCAATCCACCCTGTGTAACAGGCAGACTCCTCAATCTGCCCTTCGGGAAACAGGGATCCCTGGCTTTGCTCAGGACACTTCTCACTAAAATAAGACCACTACTAATCTCCAGTGACAACTGCCTATATCATGGGGAGGGTTGGTACTCTTTGGGGAAGAAATGAGGAGGGGACCAGCCTGCTCCCACTCACTCTAAAGAGAACACCTCCGCTTTGCAGCCCAACATGTCCCAAAGACAAAGGGGAAACCAGGCAGGAAAAATGCCAAACTCAGTTTGGCTGGATCGTGCAAAAAAAAAAAAAAGAAAAGAAAGAAAAAAAAAAAAGAAAAAGAAAAGAAAAAGAAACAAATCTTTAAAAAGGAAAAAAAAAAAAAGAAAAAAAATCTTTTTTTTTTTTTTTTAAACATCGTGCAAAATGGGAACTTGTATCAAGAACTCAGGCCCCCTTCATCTAAAAGACCATCCTGGCTCTGCCCCAACAGAAGCAGCCCTATGCTATTCCTCTCAATCTACCAGGAGAGCAGCTGAGTCCTGCAGGGGGAGTCACTGGCCCGGTCTCCCCAAAGCAAGACAAGAGGAAGCCCCTTGCAACCGACCTAGGGTGACTGGCCCCCCTTCTCAGGCAGAGGCGGCAGGCTGGGGAACTGTTTGCTAAGGAAAGAGCAACGTTAGGCTACCTATACAGACACTTATGGTAAAGACTTATACTCGGGAAGCTTAACACGTATGGCTGTTCACTTATTGAATCCTTGGAAACCAGAGAGATGTCTTCCTCCCTCCGGGGAGGACTGTCCCCATCCCCACCCTCACCCCCCCAGCCCCACCCCTGCGGTCCAAAGTGGGGAAAAGACTCACAACCACCACACACCCTCATTTTGAGCTCAACACAGCGGTGCCGAGTCCGCTCTGGCTGTGGAGCCCGGGGCCCCGGCAGCAGCTTTGGCCAACAAAGATTCTACGTCATCACCGGCTATGTACAGTTTGTATGTACCTCGGACAACCCGTCCTTCTGCTTAGGCACCTCGATGTCAGAAGGGCGAGGATGGCTACATCACGCGCGCTAACAGTTCCGTGCTCGGATTCGGAAAAAGTGACCCCAAAGAACACCGGCCCTTCTAATCCTTGCTTTGAAGTCGTGCCCCGAACCAGTCAGTCCAGAAAGAGCTTCCGGGATCCCATTCGGGAGCGGTTGGAGCGGCGGATGTCAAACTTGGAGTCCCGGCACTTTTGGCAAACAAACACTTCGGGGACGTTGGATTTCCGGATTTTTGCACAGGACAGGTGAATCCAGGTGTGGCACTCGTTACATTCAATCATCGGCCGCCCGGCAAAAGGTTTCATGCAGAAACAGGTGACGAGGTCCCAGGAATCGTCGTCTAGTTAAAAACAGAAATTGGTAAGTAAGGGCGGGGGCAGGATGACAATCTCCCCACCTCCTTTGCTACGGAGACCGAATTCTGCCCCTTGAAGGGGCCCAGACAACTGCTCTTCCCAAGGGAACAAAGCTGTCTCCGGAGCCTGGCAGAGATGGTTCCCGCTTGGCTTAGGGCAGAACAGGACGTGACACCAGCTGTCCTGGCCGAGGTTCATTCTGTTTTCCTTAGAAGAAAGCTCTCTAATTCTCACTCCCCAAGTCTTTCTCTTCCTCACAGGGCATTTTCTTATCAGGCAACCCAGGCCCCGCCCCCTCATTAATAACAGATAGCATCCCCGCTAACATTCACCAAGAATGTTTACCTTTTCTCGCATTTTATCCTCACAACAGCCCTCGCAGGCCTCAGGGGGGAGGACCTTACAGGTCCTCATTTTACAGATAAGGAAACTGAGGCAGTCAGCAGGGAGAGCAGAACCCCCGGCCTGGAGCTCTCTGCCCTGCCTCATTATCTGGGGGCGCTGGTTTCCCCACATGGCCAGGAAGGGCCTTGCTTTGAGGGCACCTACCGGAGTCCACCATGATGTCCTCATCGTTCCCGGTGCTGTCTTCGTCCCGGAACACCACCTGCTTGCCCTGCCGTATGACAGTCCGTTTGCCTTCTGTCTGAATCTCCTTGACCTCCTCCGGGGTGGCCGCCGCACACGAGCCGCTGGAGCGGGTGTCGGAATCCCAGCCCGAGCAGGGGTCGCTGCTGGCCGCGGGGATGTCCTGCAGGTCGGGGCTGGCCGTCCTCGGGGCGTAGGTGTCGGCCGGCTCCAGCTTCAGCAGGCCGCCCATGTACTCCTCCTCCATGGGCACCTCCGCGTCCCTCCGCTTGCGCTTCTTCTTCTTCTTCAGCTTGTCCGTCTTCTTTCTGTCCATGAGGAAGTTGCTGGGCTTGGCTCGCTGCAGAAGGGAGGGCTGCAAGTGGCCAAAGCAGCGGTCGGCGACGGGCAGGGCCACCGAGGAGGGCAGATCCGCAAAGCTGGCGTCCCAGCTGTCGCTGTCGATGGTCCCGGCCGTGCTATTGGCAGGGCTGGGGCTGCTCCTCAGAGGAGGCTCCTGCAAGAGAAGAACCGAGCCTGGCTGAGCCAACCCCTTGCCGGGACCGGGCCGGACCGCTCCCCAAGGCAGGAACTGCTCCCGGGCCCTGAGCCACCCAAACCACCCACGTGTCTCCTTGACAGTGTGTATGTTATGACCCCTACTGATTACGGTCTCAGATGTAAACGGTCCAACCCAGCCTGAAGATGTCTGGGGAGAGGGGCCCCATCCTCAAGGCAGCCCTTGCCACATCCAGACAGCTAGTGTAGGACTTCAGAGCTCTCCTGTTTTCTGTCTTAAAATGGATTCCCTGAAATCTTCCTACTGAATGATTTTTAAGGCCCCCCAGCTCCCCTTATCTTTTTCACCTTATAATATACATAAAACCATTTCTTGTGAATTAAAGATTAATTTTAATTAATTCCATTTTGAAACTTTTCCATTGGCCCCTGAGAGAACTGGAAACATCCTAGAGTTTTATCAGAACCAAAGCTATTTACATAAATGATGACGTGCTAGGGTCAGGAAGACATGAGTTCAAATGTGACTAGCTGTGATTGTGAGCAAGTCACTTAACTCCGCATGCCCTGATTCACTGGAGATGGAAACGGCCAAAAGGAAATGCCATTTCCCCCCCATACGGGGTCACAGAGGAGTCAGAGGTGGCTAAACAACAAAAAGTATCGTCTCCTCGGTTCCCCATCAGTGGAAGCTCCTGGTAGGGAGGACATTTCGCTTTTGCATCTCTGTCCCCAAAGGTATCAATCCTGGGCCTGGAGCAAGCTCCTAACCAAAGTTCGTTAACTGACGAAAGCAGTGACCTGAGCTTTGTGGTTGCTCGAGACCATTCAGGACTGGTCTAAAGAGCAACATCTCAGTGGTACAAACACCTCACTTAGGCTACGGGGAGAAGAAAAGCAGAGAGATGGACTTGGCCCGAACTGTAATCAGACATTTCCAATTCCCTCCCCCCCACCCCACTCCACAGAGTTCTGCTTTTTTAAAGCTCAAGTGGAGAAAGAGTTTGCCCCAAACCCAAAAGGAGCAAGGGAGTGCTTGTGAGGCCATGGAAGAAGTCCCAGGCTGGAGGTATAGCCACTCCCCTCCCACTATGTTATGGTCTTGGACAAGGCCTTCACCTAACTTCCACCTCTGTAACAGGAGGTTGGATGAGACCACCTGAAAGGTGCCTCTAAACATCTGACACTAGGATTGCTTTTGCCAAATTTATAAGTTCCTAGAAACAAAGTGCTACATGTATGTGTACACATATAACGTTATCTATGTGTACAAGCACCTTAAATAGTATTATGTTCTGAAATCCAGCTTAAATAAAGTCCTTTAAATAAAACTTCCTCAGAAGTTTGGGTCCCAGATTTTTAATGGCTAGGACGCACCTTGAGACACTTAAGAGAGGAAAAGGAGAAACTATGGCTAAAAAAAAAACCAAACAACTTTTTTTAGGGAGATTTTTGCAGTAAGGGAAAGGGCTGGAAATTACCTCTGTTGGATAAGGGATGTAACCAGCATATGCCAAAACAAAGGTACAAAACTTGTTGAAATCCTCCACAGTTCGCCTCCTCTTGTAACTGGGGGAGTATTCCTGTTAAGATAAGAATGAAGCACAGTTAGAAACTGAAAACTTGAATTTGGAATAAGCAACTAACCCCTCCAGTCAGCAGAGTTAAGAGAAAAACTTTGATTTTCAAGCAGGCCATCTTTTACTAGTTTGTCAATTAACCCTTCCGCCTCTGATTCCTCATCTACAAAATGGGAATAATGAGCACCGAGGTCCCACTCAAGCCCTGCCTTTGACCCTGACTGACCAGATGGCCTCGGAAACATCTCTCCAGATTCTCCAAAGCTCTAATGTGCTGAGCAGGGGCTATCCTGAATTGGGAGAGGAGTTTCTTCACCTGAGAATTCTCTAACCTGAAGAAGCCAATCAACCTTTATTAAGCACCTACTCTATGCCAGGCACTGTACTAAGTGCTATTTGGTGACTATCCCTACTACATTATTACTTTGTAAAAATCTCATGATAACACAAAGTACATTGTACATCTTGGAAATGTAACACATTTCATATATGTTGTATGTGCATATATGTATGTTTACACTTACACACAGACACATACACACACACAGAATGGTTCCTATTACATTCTGAAATCTCGTCAAACAATCAGGAGAAACCAAGATGAGATCAAGAGAAAATCATGTTTTCAGAAAAAATATCCTACATCTACAATAATTGAAAAATTATCCCGTATCTACAATATACTAGGAGAAACTAGTCAAGATATATTATAGCACTTGCTGCTTGCAACTCTACCTAGAGCATTTAAAATGGGCTGGAGCTCCTGATTTAGTCATTTTCTACTTTAAATCCCTTTCTTTCACTCACTGCAGCAGCAGCTAATGCTCACATTGCTCTTTAGGGACTCAAAAAAGGCAATTTGTGTATCCTTTTGGTTTGTGGAGACTTTCCAGAGCCATCCCCACTTCTCCCGGTCTCCTTGCAGATTTTAAGCCGGGGAAGTAGACTTGTGAGCACAGAACCGTCACCCCTCAATGACTTCAGTGTGTTGGCCCAATGCTTTCCCATCTTGGAAAAGAGGCGTTATTTTTTACCAGGTAAAACCTGCCTTTAGAAGGGGTTCATGCCGCAAAATGCTCCAGGGGTTTGTCCCCCAGTCATCCTCCAAACATCCCCGATTCTGGAAGGGTCATTGCTCTTCCATTGCAAAAGTCGGGGGAGGCAGGGCTCCTGATGGGGGGGGGGGGGGGGCCCTGCCGCGGCTCCAGCTCCTGGGCGGACAGTCTCTGTCCCCAGGACACAAAGCTCCCCCAACCAGCTGGAAGTGCTCGGGCATTTGGGAGGTTTCCCCACAAGTCTCACTTCCCGTCCAATCCTCAGTTTTCCTAAGCATGGGGGGCAGCCCGGGCCATGACCTGCCGGGGGACCGGGGTGCCAGCACTGCCCTCCCCCGAGCGGCTAGAAAAACCAGCCCGGGGCCCGCCCTCAGAACTTGAAGGGGATGCAAAAGCGCTCTCAAGTCGGGGAAAAGGGAAGAAAGTAGGTCAATAAGCTGGGAAAAGTGAGAAGCGCAGGGCCCAAGAGAAGTCAGGCAAAGGTGAAGCTGCCCGGTCAATCAGCCCGGGGGCTCCGGCCCGCAGAAGGGGGCTCCCCCCAAAGGGATTCGCTCGGCAAGGCTCTCCTGCACCTCCCCAAGGTCCCCAGCCTGAGCCGAAGCCGCCCCTCCGCAGGATTTCCCCGCTTCTCCCCGGCTCGGGCTGCTTCCCCAAAGGACGCTAAACCGACTCCTCCCGACGCCCCCAACACGGACTCGAGCAAATTTCTGCCCCTTTTCGCAACCCCTCCCCCCAACGCCCGCAGGCCAAAGCTTGGGAAAGGGGGGGGCAGAAGGAGGGAAGGAGTCTCCAGGCGCGGCCGCGGACTCCGGGCAACTGGGCTTTCCCCCAGCAGCCAGGCTAAGCGCGGGGGTCAGGGAAGCTTCCATGCGGGAGAAGGGGCCACTGAAGCGGGGCGCCAAACAGCCCCAAAGGGGGAGAGCCCAGCGCGGCCTCGTTCCCCTCCCCCACCGCCCCGGCTGGCCCAAGGATCCCGGGACCCGCCCCCGGAGACCGAGGGGCGGGGAGCTGGGGGGGGGGACACCCGGGACTGGGGAGAGGGGGCTGGGAGAATGGGGTTCCGAGGGGCCATACCCGCGGAAGGTGCGGGAAGCCGGACGACGAGGGAACTGAAGACCCAGCGAGCGGGAGGGAGGGCGGGAGAGAAAAGGGATCGGGTCCAGAGAGGGGAGGGGAGCAAGCGATGGAGCCCCGGAGAAGGGGGAGCAAAGGCTGAAGGGAGGGGGCCGGGGCAGGTGATCGAACCTCACCAAGGGGGGAGGGGAGTCGAGAGGCAAAAAGGGATCCAATCCCACGAGTGGAGGGGGAGGGGAGCGGAGAGGAGCTGGAGGGGATCGAGGCCCCCTCCCTCCTTCGGGAGAGGCCCGCGAGTGGCAGGAGGGGATGGGGGGAGTCGCCCTGAGTGGCAGAAGACGATGGGGGGGGGGGGCGGGTTCGCCACGAGTGGCAGGAGGGAATGGGGGGGATTTCGGCATTAGAGACCGGAGAAGACTGAGCAAAGAAGGGAGGGGGGGCCACGAGAGGCAAGACGGAGGGTGGGGGGGGCGACCACGAGGGGGAGGGAAGGGGCCACGAGAGGGAGGAGGGGATCGGGGCGGGGGGGGGTGGGGGGGAGGACGGGGAGAACGCCACGAGATGCAGGAGGGGATCGAGCAGAGAGGAGGGGGCGGTTCGAGAGGCTGGAAGGGATCGAGTCCCGGGAGTGGGTGGGGGGCCCATGAGTGGGAGGTGGCGCAGGAGCCTCCGGAGTGCGGGGCGGGGACGCGATAGAAGCAGGCGATCGACTCCGGGGGTGGGGGAGGGGGGGTGGATCCAGACTCCAAGGGGAGCCCTGGGGTGGGGACCAGCGCGAAAGGTGGTCGCGGGGGATGGGGGGGCAGGAATGGCAGGGGACTGATCACCCCAGCAAAGATGCCGAGCCCTTAAGGGGGGCGGCGGACACCGAGAAGAGGAAGAAAAGAGGAAGGGGGTGGGGACGCGGAGGGCCGGGATGGGGGGGCGCCCGCAGGCAGGCCCCCCGGGTGGGGGCGCGGGTCAAAGGGGGTCGAGCTGAGAGGAAAGGCCGAAGGCAGGGAACGGGGTCCCGAAGGGGCACCGGGCGGGCGGGCCGGGGGCCCATTGCACCCAGCGGCCGCTGCACTCACCTCGGGGTGGAAGGCGGAGGCGCACGAGTCGGCGTCCATGTTCCTCGGGGGCCGGGGGCGGAGGAGGTCCTCGGCGCGACGACGGTAGTGGGGGCTCCGGTTCGGGCCCGGGGTCTCCGGGGTTGGGCTGGGGGGCGATCGGGGGTCCCGCCCTCGGCTGCCGGCGCCCGGCACCGCTGGGTGGGCTCTGGAGGCCGGCGAGGGGGGCGTTGCAGCCCCAGCCGAGACTCTCGGTCGGCGCGGCACGGCGGGCAGGGGCGCTGCGGGTGGGAGGCGGCGGCGGCGAAGAGCGAAGAGCGGAGAGCGGGGAGCGGGAACCGGACCGGCTCCCGACCTGACGCCCAGTTCGGCTCGTGTCTCGGGAGGGCGGGCGGGAGCGCCGCTTGACCTGTCGGGAAATGTAGTCTCGGGGGCGGTGGAGCGGCCGGGGACGGGGGGGAGGGGGGGCAAAAAAGGCCGCGAAGGACTCTGGGAATCGTAGTTCCCGGTCGCGTGGGATCGGCGCACAAAGTCCCGCCAGGAGACTCCAGCCCCCATGAAGCTATGCGGCGATCGGCAGCGGCGGAGGTGGAGGCGGAGGGTCTTGACGAAGGCAGGCGTCTGAGCTGGGGGAGGGGCACTCGGGAGCGGGGGAGGGGCGGGGGCTCGCGCCGCCGACTCGGCCTGTGGGGGAGGGGCGGCGCGCCGCGAGACCCCTCCTCAGAAGCCGGACTCGGGGCGCATTTGCCCCCGAGCGGCTGCGGGACGCCGAGCTTCCCACCTGTGCCTCGGAGGTCAGGGATGGAGGCGGGGTCCCTCCTTTCCCTTTTTCTTTTCTGGGCCCACCTTTTCTCTCCTAGTAGAGCGGAGGTCCCTCTCAGTGATGGGGGGACCGAGTCGCCAAAGGGGGTGTGGTGGGGTGACGGGGTTGTTTGTCCTGCACCTTCGATTTGGGGATAGGGGAGCTTTCTGGGGGGGCGTTCTCGCCTCTCTGTTTCTCCTGCCGATATGCTCCCCAACACACACACCCTTTTGGGGGGGAAGAGGCGGGTCACCCTCTCCTGTAGCCCCCCCTTCGCTTTCTCTCCCCCATCCCTCCTTTTCGAGGGGGACTGAAGCCGTCCTCCCTCTCTTTTCCCCCCACCCGCTTCCCTAGGGTGTGGGTGGGGCTCCGTGTCTCCTCCCCGGGCGGGAGGGCGGGGGTGAGGGGCCGGCGTGCGGGGTGTCGAGCGCCCCGTGGCCTCGCCCTGCCTTGGGTCCCAGTCCTGGTGGGTGCCGTCTGCAGGTTGCCTTCGTCTATCCCCGCATTTCCTGGTGAAGTTGTCTTGTTGTTCATTCCTTTGATTGGCTCTGCTCCTCCTCCTCCTCCTTCTCCTTCTTTCCCCCCTCCCAGCTCATCTATCTCTCGGTCTCCGCTTCTCTGGCCCATCCCCCCCTTCTCTCCCTCTCTCCTTTTCTCCTTTTTCTCTCTCTTTCCTTCTCTTCCTTCATCACTCCTGTCTTTCTCTCCTGTCTCTTTTTCTTTCTTTTTCTTTTTTCCGTTTTCTCTTGCTCATTCTTTCCTTTGCCTCCCTCTCTCCCTCACCCTCCATCACTTTCTTTCTCCCTGGCTTCTCTTTTCTCTCTCTCCTCTGTTCTCCCTCCTTCTTTTCTTTCTCTTTTCTCCTCCCCTCTTTTCTCTGTTTTTCTTTTTCGCTATTTCCCGCTCTCTATCTCTGTGATTCTCTTCTATCTCCCCCCTTCCTTATTTCTCTTTATTTTTTTCTCCTCCCGCCTGTAAAATGTGTTGTTTGTTGTTGTTGTTGTTAAAGACTGTACTTCAGCGTGATATTATTTGAACAACGGTAAAGGCATTTTTTTCCTTCCTTTCTACAAATGTATCTAGCAGTCACTTCATGTGAACTGCTTATTGTTTTTGAGTTTGGGTCCTCTTCCAGGAGGATGTTTACCCAGTTTATATGTAGCCCTTTCTTTAAATCATGTATTTCATTAGTTTAAATTTGTGCTTTGTTCTACTTGCTGATGGAATGATTTTCTGAAAATATTTAAAAATTGCAAAAATTAAGGGTTGAAAGAATTGAATAGCATCTTGTGCTTATTGTTTTGGTAGTTAAACTGATTTTGTCTCCTCTGGTAAGATTCCAGTGTGTACTGTGGAGTATCTCAGGACATTTTACTTAATTTAAAACTGATCTGTCATCTTAGAAATTACTTCTCTTGGGCTTTAGGTTTTAGAATTGGAAGGAATCATAAAGACCATCTTTGATTATTTAGAGGAGAGAAGCAAGGCCAAAGAAATGAAATAACTTGCCTCCAGGATGTAGGCAAGTAAGCCTGCTTGCTTAATATTTTTAGTGATCATTTGAACGAAGATTACAAAACCAGTTTACAGTTTACAAATGGCAAATATGGCTTTGTAGGGGGAAAAAAAAGATTTTGTAACCTCCTGTGGAGAAATAATGTAAAAGAAGTCTGAAGAATCAGAGTAAATGGAATCTATGTTACTAAGAAGAGCCTAGAGGTTAAATTCAGCCTCCAAAGCAGCCTTTTGGAAATACTATGTTTAAACACACACACACACACGTTTAACTGAAGGGTGCAAATGTTTTGAACTAAGAGTGAATGGTGGGGTCCATATTGGCCAAAAAAAAATATATCTTGGGGGTGATAGTTCTCTCTCTCGGAAGCCTGCTACTTTCCTATTATGGACAATGCCTGGTAAGTGATTAATAAATGCGGATGGACTTGGAGTCACAGAGGATAGTTCCAAGTTGTGAGCCCGGGTCCCTTCTCCAGCAGGGGGCCATTCTGGGGAGGGAGGCCATGGGCTGTGATCATGCTCAGTACATAAAGTGAACAAACTTGGGCCTAGCTGATTTGTTCATTTCAGCTGTTGAAACAATGTGTCCAGAAACACTTCACAATTCCCCTCCAGCGAGGGAAGGGGCCCCAAGCCTGGAGGCCAACGGGCCGCATTCATGCCATCCAGGGGCAGGTTTACCAGCTGAAAGCATGGGAAGTAAGCATCTGCAGTGAGCCAGAGCCAAAAGGGGTTCTGCCTGTGTCTGAGAGGGCGAACCCCCGGGAAGGACTTCCTCAGTTCCCCTGTCTTGTTACTTCTGAGGTCTTTTTAGGGCTTTAAACCCATGGTGTTTGCCTCACAGGGTCATTTGAGCAAAGAAACTATAAGTGGAGCAGTTAAGTGCCTCCTATGTGCCAGTTTGGACTGAATGCTGGGCTACAAACACACAACAAGCTGTCTCTGATTTCAAGTATCAGTTACCTTCTGCAGGGGAAGAATATAGCAAATTTTGCCAGAGTAAATACAAGACTATAAAAATAAGTACAGTTATTGAGGAGGGGGCGACCAAAGCCAATTAAAGGAGGCAGTCCCAGAGAGGAGCCTTGAAAGGAGGTAGAGAGTTCCAGAGAAGGTTTTTCAGGCATGGAAGGACAAGCAGGAGAGAGGGGGACTATGAAGAAGCAGGAGATCCCTCAGGCCAGAGCAGGGGATTATGGAAACATTAAGCCCTCCAATATTCTAATACAAAAGGTCCTTTTTTTGTTTCATGGAACTTTTTCAGAGTAATGTTTATAAATACATAAAATGTATATGTATAAAGAAAAAAAAACTTAAATTTCTGGACCCCAATTAAAACTTGCACCACTGTGATCCTGAGGTAAGGGATATGGAGCTAATCCAGCACAGAGAATCACAGTTTTAGGTCTGGAAGAGATCTCTGCGGTCATGCCTTCATTTTCAGCTAATACTAAGTAGAGAAGCTAGTTTGAACCCAAGGCCTCTGACTTTCAACATCCTATTTAGTTTTCATTCCCCTCTTCCTGTAAATCTGCCCTTGGGAATCAGAATCCCAGACAGAGAGCTAGCAATTCAAGCCCACATCCCTATTTTAAAAATGAAGAAACTGAGGCTCAGACAAGTTAAGTTAACCAATCCACAGATTATAAATTTTCAGCAGTTCTCTAGAATCTTACAACTTAGCTACAAGTTAGAAAATTCAATGTTGGTTAGAAAAAGTCACCAGAATGATTATAGAATTGTTTTTGTATTAAGAGTAGTCTTGGCTCATATTTTCATGGTCTTAGCATTTTCTTCATAAATAAGTAGTGCCAAAAATTTGAGGTCCCATTTTCCAAATTAGGAAACCAATGTTTACAGATAATTAGCATAGACATATTCAACAGTCATAAATCTCAGCTTTGTAAAGGCCCTCAGTCTCATGACAGAACAGGCTACCCACTCTGAGGGCAGATTGAGATTGGATGCATGATTATTGAGGGAATGTATTTTGTTTGACTATGCATTTTAAGAAAGACTTGATTTTTTTTTTCCCCTTTCTTTCATGATGGGGGGGAGGGGAGCAGAGTTGGCTGTTCATTTGGGAAAAAAAATTAGGAGGAAAAAAATCTGTGATCAAGTAAGATTTGCAATTGAACATCTAAATCTCTCTCCTCTCACCAAAAAAGGGATCTCAGACTAAGTCCACTCATTCCTGGACAGGTGTTCTCTCTATAATATACCTGATAGTTGATTATTCAGCCTCTGCCTGAAAAGCTCCCAGGATGGGGAACTCATCACTATTCTAGAACAGTTCTCATTACCAAAAGCACTTCCCCTCACTTGGAACTGAAATCTATTTCTTGCCAACTCCTGCTCAAGCTCCCTAGGATTAAAATCCGACTCCCAGTCCTTGCTCTATTTGCCCTTATTAGATTGTGAACCCCTTGAGAGTAAAGCATGCATGTCTTTTCGACTGCTATCCCCGGTGCTTTGCACATAGCCAGTATCTAATGAATGCTTTAGCCTTTATTTCACTCTCCACAACAAAGGCCTGCAACTGCTTTTTAGACATTCAGTATTCTAGTGTTAATTTTGCAAATGAAAAAACTGACCCCCTGGAGGTAATGTCTAGGCCATAAGAGACTACCTGATTTCTTGCAGTGTTTATTATTTAAAGTAAAAGCCACAATAATAATAGTTGGCATTTCATGAAACACTTCAAGCGCAGAACACTGTCTTCTCAACAACCTGTGAAGTTCATTATACCATTGTTATTTCCATGTAAAAGACTGAAAAGCAGGAACTTATCAGGATGTAGTAGATGGAGGGCACCAGGGTCTATGGACACCCCCCTCCCAAGACTGAGAGCTTTTTCTAGAACAGCAGATTTGGACTAAGCTCATGACTTATTAAGGGAAATGACAATTCTAAATTTGGTTCCTATCTCCTGTCAACTTATTTTATTTTATTTTTTTAAATCTTTTTTTATTATAGCTTTTTATTTACAAGATATATGCATGGGTAATTTTTCAGGACCTGTCAATTTATTTTAACAAGGTGCATTACTGGAGGTTAGAATCTTGAGGTTTTTCAAATAGATGAAACCAAATATTTGTTGTTTTTATCTTCCTGTCTTCTTCCCTTCCAGTTCCTCTCTCTCTCTCAGCAATAGCAACAACAACAAAATGATACCTTAGGACTTTGGTCTGGTCGTTCTGTGAGCTCCCTCTGAAATATAAAACTTCTGAATGAACAAACCATCTTTTAAGACATCAGGAATTTTAAAATAGGAATGCAAGGTGTCCTTGGGATTTCATTTTTGTCTTTTTCATCACAGGTGACCTGGTACATATTTTTCATTATCCTTGTCTCTTCTGCAGGCAATTTCTCTGACTTGTTCCTCAAGTATAGCATGTTGCCCCTAGACACAAGCAATGAGAGACTCCCAGTGATTCTGCCCTTAACTGAATAACTTCTGCCATATAACCCCAGATACCATTTCTTGGAGTTTTTTTTTTGTTTTTTTTTTTTTTTTTTGCTGTTTTCATTTAAAAATCTTAACTACCCTCCTTCAATGGTATTTTTTTTTTTGGGGGGGAACTTGTGTGGTGATTGGTTGTCCATTCATTCCAGTTATGTTCTACTCTGTTACCCCATTTGAGCTTTTGTTGGTGAAGATATTGGAGTAGTTTGCCATTTCTTTCTTCAGCTCATTTTACAGATGAGGAAACTGAAGCAAACACAGTGAAGTGACTCCACAGTGAAGTCACATTGCTAGGAAGTGTCTGAGGGCATATTTGAACTCAGGATTTCCATTCTCCATGCCCTCATTCTATCCATTGTGACTCCTAGCTGCCTGGAGGAATGATAAAAGCAAAAAAAAAAAAAAAAAAAAAAAAAAAGTATTGTGAGTATAAACCAACTAAGAATATCAGTTTCTTAATTATGCTATAAAAAAGTATTTGTTTAAATTTTATTATATATCACATCATTTTATCTTCCTAAATCTTGACTGTCTCAGTATATCATTAGAAAATGTAGCTATATACAATTCAGTTCATTAAAGTGCCTCTTAAGGGCCTTCTTTTTTTTTGGCAGTGGATACAGGGCCTGCCCTCAGAAGCTTCCAATTTACTGGTATAAGGGGAGTGACTCATGTACAAATTAGTATCAAATCAGGGCCAATTTGATGGGGCAAAAGACAAGTACAAAGAGTTCCAAGAAAATTTAAGGAGGGAGGGGATGGCTTCACCTGAGTGAAGCATGGTAGGTATTACAAAAAACAGCTGGGCTGGGGATAAAGAGATAAGGGAATATTCCCTAAAGGGAAGAGGGACTGGAGATGGCATATGGAGTTCAGGAAACCTGAATGAATCCAATTTGGCTGAAATGTAATGTGAAGCAAGGCTGGAAAGACAGACTGGACACACCCAAAAAGTTCTGAAGAGGACAAAGGACAATTTTGTACTTGTCTTGTTAAAAAGGATGTACATTTTTAAAAAGTCATCTTGGAGAAGTTCACTTTTTCATATACAGTTCTTCCCTTCATTGTTCTTGTTTTTGGAAATATTTGTGGTGTTACTGTCAAATTCATAATTAAAAATAAGATGTAAAATAAATTGGGGTCATATTTGGCAGGCCTCAAATACCAGCAAGGGTTTTTTTTTTTTAATTTTATCCAGGAAATAATAGAGAGCTCTGGACAGTTGTTGAGAAGGAGTGACATGGTGACAGCTTATAAGTGAATGGAGAATAGACAGGGATAATCTAAATTAATAGATCTGGCAACCACTTGGATATGGAGGTTTTGGAGAGGGGAGAATTGAAGGTTTTGAGCATGGATAATAAAAGAGAGGAAGGCTTTAGTAATTATTTGCTTAGGATAATTTAAAAATTGTTAATAAACTGGTTTTAATGGCCATTACAGTAGTCAGGTGCTCTGACCAGGCAATTACCAGGTGGTCAAAGGTATAAAGGGGGTAGTACAATTCCTGAGGCAAAGCAAAACTCCAAATCTAATAGACATGGAGTCATGTCTTGGGCATGGCCAAACGGGGGAAATCTGTGGCCCACCTGGATTGTTGGAGAAATCCCTGGACCTAGAAGAAGAGCTGAGTTCAAATGCAGCTGTGTGACTCTGGACAAGTTTTTACCACTTTGCCTCAATTTCCTTATCTGAAAAAATGGAGATCATAATAGCATTTACCTTCCAGGGTAGTTGTGAGGATCAGATGACATCCTAAATGTTAAAGTACTTTGTAAACCTTAAAATGCTACATAAACAGCGTTACTATTATTACCATTCCTACTAATGTGTGGTTCTGACCCCATGTTGCTAATAGACTCAATTCTGTCTTTTCAAAGTAATGACCTGATTTTACTACCTCAACCTGTTGTCTTCTCTGTCTAGAACTAAGCTCTACTCCCAATGGAACCATGCACATTTATCATACTTATAATTCTTCCAGACATACTGTTGTAAACAAGTTAGTCATTCCCTTTTTTAAAAAATTACTTTAGGGGAGGCGATTTTTTCTTTTTTATCATTTTGTTTTGTTTCGTTTCTCAGCTGAATTACTTTCCCCAAATCCAAACATCTTATCCATAAATAATCAGCAATTTGGCAGGGTATGCTTCTGTAACTTAACCCCTTAATCACCAGTGACTGTAATTGTCAGCACTCTGAGGCAGGGCAAGAGACAGGATACTACTATACTAGAAGTTTCCAAGATTTAATGGAAGGGGGAATTTTTTGTAACTCCGTGGGAATAGTGCCAAGCTCCAGGAAAGGCCTGTCTTTTTTGTTAGTTTTCTTATTATCATACCCATTATCTTTGGCCTTTGGAGGACTTTAAATCCCCTTATGTTGATTATTGGACATGCTGATCACTTAGTCAGTGGGATGCCAGGATATCTGGAAGGGGAAAGAGTTGACCAACTTACTGATTCTGTGCTTATCAAATGGACCAGCAGAAGAGATAGCATTCACAAGAGTTGCCATAGCACACATAAATTCAAATACGTATTTGAAATTCCAGACACAGCTGATAGGATGAAAGGGTTACAGTTAGACCTATGCTCTCAGCTACCCCCGTTTAATGTGTTTTGATTTCAGTCCCCAGTCTCTTAATGATGTGGACTGTTAGTCATTCAGATTACTCAAGGAAGATGAGCTGTTAAACCATGCATTTCTAATCTAGCATGACTAGTGCTTTCCCCCTAAAAATATCCTACTTCCTGGCTTTCCCTAACGGCTTTTGCAAGTTCTTGGACAGCAAGGCTCCAAGCTGCTGCTGCTGCTGCTGCTGTGAATAGCTGTGAGTAGTCCATCTATGGGCAGCCACAGACTGCAAGCCCCGTATACCTGGCTCCTTTCTTTGTGTCAGTGCTACGGAAAAACTCACACAGGACCTGACAGCAAAATAAATTCTCAGGCCAAGAGATCAGAAAAAGCTTGTTAGATGGAATGAGGCTTATTGTGTCCTGCATTTTAATCAGCAATTAATGCCCACATTTTTCTCCAAATGTTAGTTCAGAAGTTCAGAAGGAGCTGAGAAATGACAAAATGTTAAATAGGTTGGGCCCATCCCATATTTACAAGCTTTTCCAGGGCATGGATTTTTTTCCTGTTTCCCCAGTACATAGGCCAACTAGGTACCTTCAGAAATGTTGACTGACAAATGACAGAATCTGTAAAAATCAAGGGAGTGGACTCAGTGACTTCTGAAAGTTCAGAGAGGATTGGATTTTTTTTTTCCCCTTTGTATCTTCAGCTCCTATCACAGTAGTCCACATGCAACAGGCACTTAATAAATGCTTGTGGATTAACTATCCAAGGGTAGTATAGTATACTTTTTTAAAGTAATGTTTTCAAGTAGAAAATGTGTTATTTGTAGATATAGATCATAGGGCAGTCTAGGCCCCCTTTGAGCTGTTAAGAGGGTAGATCAGCTAAGGGTAAATAGCTTTTCTCCTGGTTTATGGTGAAAGAGTTCACCATGTAACTCATATCTAGGCCCTTTCACTGGCTCACAGGCATAACTTTGGGAAGCTGACCTGTAGGCCTCCTGTTTCACCTCCCTGAAATCAGGATGCACAATTTTTACAGTAGCAAAGTAAAGATTTATCTCAGAGGGGTCAGGTCAAAGAACTAAAGGTTTGGGAACTTGTGTTGAGCAACAGCAGAAACCTTAGAACTCTATGTTGGATATTACAGCAAGAGATTAAATGGGGCAGTTTAGCTTGGGATACTTTAGAGGAGGGGGGTTTGATTTAGAAGATACTTTTTTAATACCTGTAATTGACATATAATGAAATTATATTATTAAAGAGGTTCTGAGTTCAAATCCCCCCTCAGATATTACTTGTGTGACCATAATTAAACTGGACCTGTTTTTCATCTATAAAACAGGATTGTACTAAATGGATACCATGGTCCCTACCAGCTGTAGATTTATGATCCTAATTATAAATAGGGAAGGGGGAGGGGGATCATTCGATTAGAACTCCCACAACTACCTTAGCATGTCTACACCTTTTTGTGTCTTTTTTTCCCCTAGTTCAAATTCTTTATTTTACAAATGCGGTCTGTAAAAATCAAGAAATATGATATAATTTGTCCCAAGTTCCACAGATCACAAGTGACAGAACTGGGCTTTAAATCTAGACCTTTTCTTGTCTTAATCTTAGTTGTTGAGAGGATTGAGCTATCTCTAAAGTGCTTAGAGAAGCTCGCAGTAGGAGCAGTAGAAATGTGTATATCCCTCTTCCTCTTCCTTCCTCCCCGGGGTGGCCCCTAGATTTGCCCGTGGTCATGTAGTCAGAGTTGATTCTAGGGTGTATACGGCTTCCATTCATTACCTCCTTTGCTAGGACACACCTGGTAGTCCCGAGAAGGTGCAAGGAATCACTGCTTTGACGGGCTCCTCCCGGAAGGGCCGGTCTGCTGCCAAATACGCGCCTGGAAGCCGGAGGACCTTTTTCTAACCTGGCTGTTACCCTCCCCCTCACGGCGGCCTTGGAAAATCCCGCGGGCCTCGGGGTCTGTGAAGGGGGGGGAGTGCACTCAAAGACTTCAGACTCTCCCCCTTCCAGTTCTACCTCTACTTCTATGACTAAAGCTCCTCAGTCACGCAGTCAGAAGTTACTCAGGAGGAAGTTGAGTCGTGGGGTGGGGGCGGGGGCGGGGGCCCCGCAGACTCGGAGAGGAGAATGATGGTGCTGGCCCGAGTCTAGGGAAGCCGCGGCCGGCCCAGATCTATGTAGGTGCTTAGCACTTGATTGTGTTTACCGAGGAGTGGTGGGCCTGGCGGGAGGGGGGGAGGGGGAGTACTCCCTGCCGAGGCTGGCAAACGAGGCGTTTAATTCCCCACCGCGTTTGCCCAGGCTTGTGGTTCTCTGAGCTTAGCTTCCCGCGGTACAGTAGGTTCCCTCTTCCCTGCGGGCGGTTGATTTATCGGGGGATGGACCACTGCCCTTGGCACTGTCAGCCCGAGTCGGGGTGGAGGGTGGGGAGGCCTAAGGGAGGAGTCGGCGGGGGAGCCAGTCGAGGGAGGGCTGGTGACTCAGGCGAGAAGAAGACAGCCAGCCGGGGACAGGCCGCACAGTATTCCTGGCTCCTCCGTAAGCTCCGGAGGACGGGAGAGGTTGCATCATTCGGCTCAGGTTACAGCGCAGGACCGGGAGAGGGGGGGCAGGGGTCTCGAGTCCAGCCCGGGAAGGCGGCGGGAGCGTCCCGGAGCGTCCGCGGCCCAGCGGGGAGAGGGTTAAGTGGGCGGGGGCCGCGGGCTGGAAGAGGGACTCTCCGCGGGGCCCTGACGGCCACGTGGGCTGGGCAGCTCGGCCGGGGGAGGGAAAGGAAGCAGGGAAGGTATTTATAGAGGCGGCGGCGGCGGCGCCGGGGCCGAGCCGAGCTGAGCTGAGCGTCTCCCCCACAGACACGGGCATCGGCGCTGTCACCAGCGAGCGGACGAATTTCCAACGAGGTATGGAGAGGCCGGCGCCCTTGGCCGTGCTGCCCTTCTCGGACCCGGCGCACGCCCTGAGTCTGCTCCGAGGGCTGAGCCAGTTGCGTGCCGAGCGCAAGTTCCTGGACGTGACCCTGGAGGCGGCGGGCGGGCGCGACTTCCCTGCGCACCGGGCGGTGCTGGCGGCGGCCAGCCCCTACTTCCGGGCCATGTTCGCGGGCCAGCTACGGGAGAGCCGCGCCGAGCGGGTGCGGCTGCACGGCGTGCCTCCCGACATGCTGCAGCTGCTGCTGGACTTCAGTTACACGGGCCGGGTGGCGGTGAGCGGAGACAACGCGGAGCCGCTGCTGCGCGCCGCCGACCTGCTACAGTTCCCGGCCGTGAAGGAGGCGTGCGGGGCCTTCCTGCAGCAGCAGCTCGACCTGACCAACTGCCTGGACATGCAGGACTTCGCCGAGGCCTTTAGCTGCGCGGGGCTGGCGGGCGCGGCGCAGCGCTTCATCCTGCGCCACGTGGGCGAGCTGGGCGCCGAGCAGCTGGAGCGCTTGCCCCTGGCGCGCCTGCTGCGCTACCTGCGCGACGACGGGCTCTGCGTGCCCAAGGAGGAGGCCGCCTACCAGCTGGCGCTGCGCTGGGTGCGAGCGGACCTGCCGCGCCGCGCCGCGCACTGGCCGCAGCTGCTGGAGGCCGTGCGCCTGCCCTTCGTGCGCCGCTTCTACCTGCTGGCGCACGTGGAGGCCGAGCCGCTCGTGGCGCGCTGCCCGCCCTGCCTGCGCCTGCTGCGCGAGGCCCGCGACTTCCAGGCGGCGCGCTACGACCGCCACGACCGCGGGCCCTGCCCCCGCATGCGCCCGCGCCCCTCCACCGGCCTCGCCGAGATCCTCGTGCTCGTGGGCGGCTGCGACCAGGACTGCGACGAGCTGGTCACCGTGGACTGCTACAACCCGCAGACCGGCCAGTGGCGCTATCTGGCCGAGTTCCCCGACCATCTGGGCGGGGGCTATAGCATCGTGGCGCTGGGCAACGACATTTACGTCACGGGTGAGGATCCCGGGGGAGGGGGAAGGGAGAAGCAGAGCCTTCGGCCACACTCTCTGAAGGGCCGTCGCCCCGCAAACAGAGGTAGACCCGCAAACAGAGGTAGACTGGGTCCTTTGGAGACCTAATGCAAACCCCTCATTTTACAAAACCGAGATCTGATGCGTGCCCAGGCCCTGATTTGTCACGGTTAGAGAATGTGGGGGTGGCCACTCCACGGCACTCCCCTGCCCTTTCCGGGCTCAGATGGAGTTGTCCTGAGGGGTGGAGGGGGTCTGGAGAGCGCCTCATGCGTCCCCTCGGGCCTTTTCTGCCTGGGCCGGTTTCCCGAGGTTAGCTGTCTGGTAAGGCTGAATATCTTTCACTGGGAGAATGGTGCCCCCAAGTCCCAGGCTCTAATTAAGTTGGACTGACACAACTGGGCCACTCTGAGCTCTCCCTCCTCCCACGCCCTGCTAGAACCCCTATTGTTTCCCTAATTAACTTAATAGCCAGACAGAGATGGCCGCCGGCGGGACTGTCACTGGTTCTCCCAGCTCAGCCCGGCCTCTCCTGTTTTGGGCACAGCTTCCCTCCCCCGGGGCTTTCTGCAGGAAATCTTTTTCCAGTGGGCTTGAGTCAGTCATCGCTTATGCATTTGATATATGCTTCCAATCACATGGTGTTTAGGCTGAGGTACCTCTGTGATTGTAAACACAGTCACATGGTATCTGATTTTCTTCCAGTGAACTTGGCTGCCAACCCAAGGCAGTGCAGAGTCACTCTGGGTGGGTCCCGGCCAGCCCCGGCTCTCGGTCCCGCTTCTTTGTCTCCGTAAATCCTGTTTTCCGAAAGCAGGCTCTTTTTTATGAGGCTGTTCCCCGGCAGCTTTATTAGGCAAGCATCCCGTGGGCTGGGTTTGTCTCTGAGATCTCTGCCAGCCTTCCCAGTAACATGGCTGAAACCTAAATGATCCATCCCTGCTTCAGCCATCCTTGGCATCGGGGAACCAGATTATCTGAGGCAAACTGGAGTTCCCCAGCTGTGGTATCTAGAGGACCGGGTTTGGAAATGAGGGACGATGGGAGTTTGCCAGTAGGTTGGCCTCTGGGACAGTTTGATGCCTTAACTTTTCAAAGCACAGTTTGCTTACTGAAAGTCTGATTTTTCTGCTGACCATGCTTATTGATCTGAGAGGTTTTTGAGGTACTTTGGAGTTGTTTGGTTCTCCCCCTTTCCCCCCCATCCCTAGGAGCCCCGGCTTGTCTGCAGTTTGCTTAGTAAGTGGTTAATGACTGTTGCTAGATTGAGAGACTCCTTATTGAAAAGGTGAAGCCGTCCTTGCTCGTAAAGGGCAGAGAGTAGTAGAAGGGAGACTGCACCCTCCGATCCAGGCTTTGTCACTCCCTTGACTGTGACTTTGGAAAAGCCTCTCATTTTCTCTTCAGTTAAAAAAAAAAGTGAGGAGGGAGGGGATTGAATCAGAAAGTGTCTTGGATCTCTTCCAGTTCTGACAGTGTGTGTATTTGTACTTGGTCTGGGAGCTCTAGGAAAAGGACTGGGTGTTCCGAGCAAAGCCCGCCTGTACGCTGGCGGGCTCCTGCTGGAGCTCCCACTCCAAGCTGTAGCCCTGGATGCAGTCGCCCCGAGCACACACGGGTCACGGGCAAGGTCGGCGGCCCTGCTGACCTCGGGCTCTGCCCCTTCCGTCTGTCCTTGGCTGAGATTTGGGAGCGGAGAACTTCCCCGAGAGGTCCAAACAGACCCCACTCCGGCAGCCTCCTTCCCCAATATAACAGCTGAGCCAACTAATCCTCTTTGTTTAGACAACTGGCCCAGGCCTCTCAAGTACAGCTGCCTGGCCGGGATTCCGGAGGAGCAAGAATGCCGACTTCCAGAATGGCTTTTGGAAACCATTCCCATTCAGAGAACAGTGGGCGAGTGTCTGAAGGCTCGACAACTGTTCCCCCTCGGGCTGGGGGCCTGGGCAGTAGCCTTGTGTAGGAAGGTGAGGGGGCCCTTCGCACAAAGAGGCTTTCTGGGACACTCATCCCAGGAACCCAGCTTGGGCAACTTAGTCAGGTGAACAGCTTGTCTCCTCTGATGGGAGGGAGAGTTGCCTGTAAAAAGAGCCTTGAGACTTTGCGGGTGAATCTGTGTAGACCTATTTTTAAAAGTTCTTTTCCGTTCACACTGCCTCTTAAGGTAACGGAGTTGTAGCGGCTTGCTCCCTGCTCATTCCACGGGGGACTGTCTGGCCTGCCTCCTGAATGGGCCTCTTTGAGCTCTTTTTTTGCCTGTGGGGTGGGGGGGATCCACTAGAAGAATCCCCAGCATTCCTGCAGTGCTTGGGAAACAGCCCTGCCATTCCCTCCCCCGAGTCTCGGTATCCCCGTGGGGTAGGTGCTGTAGGCCCTCTGGGAGAGATGGAAATCTGCTGGTGACGGCCGCTGCCTCAGCCCTTCTCGATCCCCAGGCCCCCCAGAGCCCCAGAAGGACCCCGGGTCTCTAGCTCTCCCGGCTGGCACGGGTCCCCAGGTTACAGGTGAGGAAACGGCCTGGGAGAAGTCGGGTGACCCAATCCTCGCTCTCCACTGCCCAGCTGTTAAATTTTGGATTTGGGAATGGACCCCGGCCGCCGCCTTTTAAGCCGCACCTCCCGTCGTACCCCGCTGCCCTGGGCTCCCCAGGGCTGGGCAGACGAGGTGATTGGCTGAATTTTGCCTCTGCTCCTTCCTAGGAGACAGAGCAGTTGGTCTCTCTGGATGGAAAGGAGGGAAGGCTTCCTGCCCCAGAGCTTTGGACTGCTGGCGAGGAGAGCCCGGGAGCTCGTAGAGGAGGGGGTGGTCGGGCGCGCGGACACTGCTTACTGTCTGGTTAGGACGGAGGCCTGGCTTGGAAACCCAGAGAGCTTTCCTTTATTAGGGAGAGGGGGCCAGGCTCTGCTTTCTGGGGCGCTCCCGTGGTGGGCCTCCCTCACCCACTGACAGAACTCATCGGGCAGAGGTGGGCTGGGGCCCGGGGACCTCACGCACTTGGGAATCAGGTGCCGTGTCCACCTGAGTGACCTCGGGCGCTGCCGTCCCTCCGGGGGCCTCCGGCAGGGCCATGGGCCACATGGGCCTCCGGGTCCCGGATTCTGGGACTTCCCTGAGCCTTGGCTTCCTTACGTGTGTCTGAGGCCCCCCAGTCAGTGAGGGAATGACACTGATTCCGCACTTGTTATGAAAGCGCTCCAGCTTTGGGGGCAGGGGCGGGGGCTTCCACCCTCAGAAGCCCCTGCCCCTCCGGCGCTGTGTGGCTCGAGGCGAGTTCCTTTTCCTTCCTGGTCTTCCGAGGTCCCTGACACACCGAGGATCAGAGAGCCCCTTTCCGGGGAAGGGGGGGGGAGGAAGCTGGCCCAGAGCAGCCCCCCTTTCCGGGGGGGAGGGCAGAGGGGGAAGGAGGCCGGCCCAGAGCAGCCCCCCTTTCCGGGGGGGAGGGCAGAGGGGGGAGGAGGCCGGCCCAGAGCAGCCCCCCTTTCCGGGGGGGAGGGCAGAGGGGGGAGGAGGCCGGCCCAGAGCAGCCCCCCTTTCCGGGGGGGAGGGCAGAGGGGGGAGGAGGCCGGCCCAGAGCAGCCCCCCTTTCCAGGGGGGAGGGCAGAGGGGGGAGGAGGCCGGCCCAGAGCAGCCCCCCTTTCCGGGGGAGAAAAAGGGGGAGGAGGCCGGCCCAGAGCAGCCCCCCTTTCCGGGGGGGAGGGCAGAGGGGGGAGGAGGCCGGCCCAGAGCAGCCTCCCGCGGGTTGGACACCGGGGCTGGCTTTGGGGAGGGAGGGCAGGAAGGCTGGAAAGCCTCGGGGGGTGCAGCCTGCTCCCGGGTAAGGTTGCCCCAGAGAGGCGCCGAGGGTCGCCCTGCCTCCCCTCCCGCCGTCCGGCCTCACGGGCCCTCTGTTCTCCCTCCCAGGAGGCTCGGACGGCTCGCGGCTCTACGACTGCGTCTGGAGGTACAACTCGAGCGTGAACGAGTGGACCGAGGTGTCGCCCATGCTGAAGGCCCGCGAGTACCACAGCTCCTCGGTGCTGGACGGGCTGCTGTACGTGGTCGCCTCGGACAGCACGGAGCGCTACGACCACACCAGTGACACCTGGGAGGCGCTGCAGCCCATGCCCTACCCCATGGACAACTGCTCCACCACCGCCTGCCGGGGCAAGCTCTTCGCCATCGGCTCGCTGGCCGGCAAGGAGACCATGGTCATCCAGTGCTACGACCCGGACTCCGACCTCTGGTCCCTGGTCAACTGCGGGCAGCTGCCGCCCTGGTCCTTCGCGCCCAAGACCGTGACCTTGAACGGGCTCATGTACTTTGTGAGGTGAGTCCCGCCTGAGGCCCCGGCCGCCGTCCAGGCCCTCCGGGCCGCCGCTCTGGGGCGGGGGTCTGCAGAGGGTTGGGCCTCTGGGCGGCGGCTGTCCTGGGTCTGAGGGGGCCCGCGGGGCCCAGCCGGACGGGCTTGGTGCCCGAGGGGTGGACTTAGGTCCTGTCCCCTCCCAAGGCACCTTCCATCTGAGGGCACGACAGGGGCGTCGTTGGGCAAACCCTGCAGGTAGGCTACGCATTAATTAGGCACCTCCTGTGTGCCGGGCACTGCGTTGAGTGTGCTTGTAAATAGGCTTTTGTTTGATCCTTGCCCCAATCCTAGGAAGTGGGACCTTTTCCAAGTCTTCATTTCATAGCTGAAACTGAGCAGGCAGTGGTTACGTGACTTGTCCGGAGTCAGAGCCGGTAAGCGTCTGAGGTCGGAGCACTGCTCTGGGGCTCCGTCTCTGCTACTTTGTATGTGGGGACCTTGAGCTCCTTACACTCTCTGGGCCTCAGTTTCTTCATCTGTAAAATGCAGTGATTAGGGAAGAAAACCCAATGTCAGCAAACCCAGCAGAGAGCGAGGAGGCTGTGCTGTGCTCCACCTTGCCTCCCACCGGCGGCTCTCCGTCACGAACGGTCTGAACCAGGCCGTTGCTCATTGCTGTGCACGGTGTTCTCCTGGTTCTGCTCGCTTAGCGTCTGCTCTCGGAAGTCGTCCTTATTAAGCACTTGCTGTGTTGGAGACACTGAGCTGAGCACTTGGAACTAAAACGGGAGCTCGGGGCAGCGGGGGCTCGGGGGGGAGCCCCCGCCCCGCAGTCAGGAGGTCACGCGTTCAAATCCAGCCTCAGACACTTCACGCTTCCGAGCCCAACTGCCTCCCCAGAAAGGGGGTCGGGTCAGCAAGGACGAACAAGTGCCCTCAAGGGGGGAGGGGGCGAGCAAAGGGCGGCCGAAGGGGAGCTCTGAGGCTAGACGCAGGTTCTGTGTCCGGAGGACGTCGGATTCGGCTTTTCTCCGGGCCGGTCTCCGTGATGGTAGCCAGGGAGCCCTGGGTTGAGGCTTTCCTTTATTAAATCAGAGGCAGCGTGTATTAGGCGCCTGCTGTGTGTGAGATGAGGAGCCCAAGCTTCCCTGACAGCGTCCGGGACACCGGTGTCCCCGAGGCTCCCGAGGCCGTCGGCCTGCTCCCTGTGCTCGCTCCAGGTGCGGGGGCTGTGGGTCTTCCCCTTAGGTGTCCGGTCCAGGGCAGAGGGTTCCGGGGAGGAGCCTGCAGCTTGCTGAAGCAGGCCCGGGGCTCTGTGAGCTTCCTTCCTGCAGGGGGCCAGGTGGGAGGGGGCCCTCGTGCTCTCTGAGGTCCTCCCACGAGCTCTCTGGTGGCCGGGGGCAGAGAGGGCTGGGCTTGGAACTGACCCGGTCGTTTACTGGTCGTGTGACCCTGGACCAGACTCCGACCTCTCTGTCTCGGTTTACACATCTGAGAAGTGGGTCTAACAGTGGGCCGAGCCTGGCTGTATTGTGGTGAGGAGCCGTCGGGAGCCTCGTGAAACATTTTTGCGAATCTTCAGGCCCCGCGAGAGTGCCCGCTGCCGTTCCGGCCGTTCGTCGTCAGGGAGCCTCTGCCGCGGCCGTGCCAGATGCGTTCTGGGTGCCGGGAAGGCCTCGGAGGAGCGCGGCGACGAAGCTGCCATCTCCACGGCACTCGGGGTCTGAGACGCGCTCGCGGGGGTCTGGCCTTATGCTTCCCGCCGTCCCGGGGAGGAGCCCTAGGAAGCCGGGGCAGGCTGAGTGACGGGCCTGGGGGCGCTCGGCTGTGACAGTCGGCGCTGGGTTCGTGCTCCGGGCTCCTCGCTCCGGGCTGGCTTGTCGCCACTGCCCCTCCCCCCGCTGCGTCACATGCGGAGAGGGTCGGGAGCGGAGGAGCAGGGCAGGCTTGGGCCGGGGGGCTGCGGGCGCAGGAGGGCCCAGGTTCGGCTTGGCACAGGAGGCAGGGCAGCGCTGGCAGGAGCGGGCACCGTGGGCCCTGCCAGCCAGCCTTCCCGCAGGCACCAGAGGCCAAAACAAAGCTCCATTGTGGCCCTACGGGTTCCCACGTCACTTCCCACACCTCCACCCCTCGTCGGACCCTCCCTCGTGACAGCAGGGCCCCCGTGGGCGGCTCTGCGGGGGGAGGGGCTGCTGCCCTTATCGGCTCCAGCTCCACTTGCCTTTTCCCCTCTCCTCCTTATCGGCTGAGGAGGCGTGTGTTTTGTCTTGGTTGGTTTGGGGGGGGGGTCGGAGTGGGATTAGCAGCAGGTTGTCCCCCTCACCCCTGAGTCTGTGCTGGGACACGCGGGGCCCGTGGAGCGCCCGTGCCCTTGCCCGGTCACTCCTACCCACCTTCACAGCCGCCCTGAGGTAAAGCCGCTGGCCCCCGGCCCCGAGCCCGGCTTCGGGAGGTCTCCTCAAATAGAAAGCCGAGGGGCTATAAATAGGCTTCTCAGAAGGCTCCCGACTTCGGTTACAGCCCCCTTCTGGCTCGGAGGGGCCGCCTGCGAGAATGTTCTGTCCTGCCCTGGCCCCCCGGAGCCCTCGCCGCTGGCTGCCAGGGCGGCTCCCCGGGCTTTGCTGGCCAGAGCCCCGAGCTCTCGCTGACCTGAGGACTTGGATCCCCATTTCTCCCCAGGCCTAGAGAGGAGCCCGAGGAGCCCGGGGCTGGCGGGGGGTCAGACCCCGATGCCGGTCCTGCTGCAGAAGCTTACTAGTGGGTGATCCCGGGCGAGGCCCCCCGAGCCTCGCTCTCGCTGCCCACTGGGGGATCGAGGACACTTGGCAAACCTTGCCCACGGCCGTGTGAGCCCCCCAGACACGGGCTGAGCTGCCGGCGGGTGTCGGAGCCTGAGAGGCTGGAGCCCTGGCCCTCGAGGCAGCGTCTGCTGTGGTGTCCCTCTCTGCAAAATGGGGTTCCTAAGCACCCCCTCTGGGCCTGTGAGGGCCAAGTGAAGGGACGCTTGGGAGGGCTTTGGGACCCTGAAAGCTGTAAATGCGTCCGTCCATCCACACTTATATCCTTTGAGCTAAGGGAGAGAGTAAAGGAAGGGACGTGTTACTCTGTGTTTGCTCTGTTCAGAATCAGACTGGGGGAGGGGCGGGGCGGTGGGCTTCTGGCGTCCCCCACTCCCCTTACAGGCCCTGCCACTCACCTCCACGTGGGGGGAGGGGATACCGGCTCTTGTAACTGCCAGAGCCGAGAAGCTGCCTTCACATTGACTGGGGAGGCTCCCGTCACACCCGTGTCTGGGGGGGGGGGGGCGCTCTCCCAGTCTCCCCCTCCGTGTGTGGACCCTGCGTCCCATGTAAGTGACGTTGTCAGTGATGGAGCGCAGAGCTCGCCTGTGAAGCCTCGAGCCCGAGATGTTAGAGCTGGCGGAGGAGAGAAGGCGGCGTCTCCCGCCTGTGCCCCAGGCCGGCCTCCTGTCCCTGGCAGGGCCGAGGCCGCCCGTGCCCTTCACCTGCCATCCTCGTGACTGGGAAGGGGGGAGGAGTCTGCTGGGCCAGGGCCGGCCGCCGGTGACGGCCCCCAGAGCCCTGCTCCTGCCCCCACATGCAGCCTTGCAGGAGAGGGAGTCGGGGAGGCCTCCTCTTGGCCCCAGCGCTCGGATCCCTGGCTTCCCGGTCCCCCGGACTCTTTGTGCCCCATCTGGGCTTTCTTGGCAGAGACCCGGGAGCGTTTGCCATTTCCTTCTCCAGCTCATCTCACAGAAGCCGAGGCCCCCAGGGGCAGTCACCCAGCGAGGAAGTGTCTGGGCCCGATTTGGACGTGGGAAGCTTCCTGATTCCGGCCTCTGCCCAGAGTTTGATTTTGGGAGAAGAATAATAGAATGGGAGGGTGGGGGAAAGAGCAAGCTTTTATTACGCTGGGCCTCTGCCAGGCAAAAAGCGTCTCCTTGGAAGTCCGGTCTGAGGGGGGCAGTCCCTCGGCAGGGTCCCTGGCAAGTGATGCCTTTCTGTGGTCCCCGCTTGGAGGCGCCTCCCCCCAGGATCGTAGGTTTTTAAGCTAGAAGGACCTGGAGATCATTCAGTCCAACCCACGCATTTTGTAGGGGAGGAGATGGAGGGCTAGGGATGCGCAGAGTCTTGCCTAAGGCCGCCAGGGAGCCCAGGAAGAGGTGGGATTTGCATTCAGGTTCTGTGACTCCCGGGCCCATCGGTATCATGGGCCACGCTCCCTCTCGGTGAGAGCCACTGTCTGGGGTGGTTTGGATCACGAGAAGTTTTCCCTCCATGGAAGTAAGATCTGCCTCTTGTGCCTTTTTATCCCACTTGTAACACAGGAGGCTTGAATTAATTCTTAGTGTTATTCTAGGCCTCTCTCATGTCTCATCGTCCATGGGACCAAAGCTGCTCGTGAATCACTGCACAAAGGCTCGCAGAAAAATAACATGGCATCCCTCACCTAGGCGTGTTCCGCCATCCAGCGGGAGCGCCTGTGTGCGGCCTGCTGCAGGTCCCCGAGGACCACGCGGAGCCCAGCGCCCCCGATTGTCCGTGGGTGCTTTGTTTTCTTCCACACTGTACCACTTCCTAGTGCCTTACAGCAGAGGAAACCGAGGAGGGCTTCCGGGGCACTGAGAGTAAGCGGCTGGTGGGGGTGGGTCACGCTCCTCCTCGGGGGGAAATTCGGCTCTTTTGTATTTCCCTCTCAGAGCAGAGTACTGGGTCTCAATTTGTAGGCACTTAAGTGCTGGACTCCTTGACGAACGCGGGGCAAAGCACTTATTAAGCATTTATTGGGTGCAGAGCACCTTGCTTTTGTTCAGTTGTCTTTAGGATCTGAGTTCTCTGTGAATGAAATCCCAGTGTCCGGACTTGTAAAAGGGAGGATTTGGGGGGGGTCTGAGAAGCTCTTCTGGCTCTAGCCGGAGGCAGTTAATGGCTACAACTCTGGACTGGGGAGACAGGAAGAATCCGAATTCTAACAGTTTTTGTCTTTCCTTTACTTCATCGCGTGGCGCAACGTCCTTGCCTCTGCCTCAGCTTAGACAGGAATTCCTAAGTTTCTTTAAATTCTTGATATGGTCCCACCTCATGGTGCCACATTCTGTACATGCAGGCGCCGGTTCTCTCATTCTCCAGTTAATGGTACTTGCTGTGCTTCCGGCTTTTAGTTCCCACCAAAAGTGCCCTTTGTGCCTATATTGGGGGCGGCGAGGTGGTGCGGCGCGAGAGTGCCAGCCCTGCCGTCAGGAGTCCCAAGTTCAGATCTCGCCTCGTTACTCACTAGCCGGGCAAGTCACTTAACCAAAGGTTGGCCCCAGTCCCTCCTGCGTAAAATGAGCTGGAGAAGGAAATGGCCGACCTCCGGGACCTGCCAAGACAACCCCAAATAGGGTCACGGACTCAGACGGGACTGAACAGCAGCAGCGATAATAACGATTGTTTGCGGGGATGTGGAATCTCTTCCTTTCTCGGAACTTCTTTGGTGAGAGCGCCTGGATCAGGGTCCAGGGAGGGGATGCGGCGTCAGTGGGGGCGTACGCACACACGTGCATGTGCGGCTCCATGTGCATACGTACACTCGTGCGCAAAGAGAAGAGGCAGTGATGAAAAATGACTGCCTTGGGCCCCACGACCGTGAGTTCCCTGAACCTTCCTGAGCCTCAGTTTGCTCACTTGTAAAATGAGAAAAGTTGTAAAAGGAAATCGCTCCTACTTTAGACTGAGGATCTTGAAAGAGAGTGACTTTGTTCTTTGTGTCCTAGGGGTCACAGCCATCAGCCAGGGGGTAAGTCACAAAGAAAGTAATTCAGGCTTAATGTGGGGAAAGACTGACAGGGACGGCTCCCTCCAGGCAGAGGCTGGACAGCCCCTTGCTGAGTATGCTGGGGGGGGGGGGGGGGGGGGCAGGGAGGATAGTCTCTTTGGGTTACAGCTTGAATCAGATTCAGTGGTGGATTGGAGCCAACTTTTTTTTTTTTTTTTTAATTTTCAATAGTATTTTATCTTTCCACATGTCTGTAAAGTTTCCAATGTTCATTTTTGTAAAACTTTGACTTCCTAATTTTTCTCCTTCCCCAAGACAGCCAACAATCTGATATAGGTTAAATACGTGCAAATCTTTTAAACACATTTCCATATTTGTCATGTTGTGCAAGAAAAATCTGACCAAACGGGGGAAAAAACCTGAGAAAGGAAAAAACCAAACGTGGTGGAAATACTCTGCTTTGATCCACATTCAGTCTCCACAGTCCTCTCTAGATGCATTTTCCTTCCCAAAGTGATCGGCTTTTCCCTTGAATCATCACCTTGGGGAGAAGGGCCACGGCCGTCCCATAACCTTGTCCGTGAGCACCATGATCCCCGTCCTGCTCACGTCACTCGGCATCGGGGCGTGGGAGCTTTCCAGGTCTCGAGCCGACCCCCTGAGCTTGTTGGAGCTAAATCTTCAGTGGGAGCGCTTACATCCCAGAGACGGCAGGGCGGGAGCTGGAGACCGGGACACGGTTTGTTGTCCTGTTCATTGTCCAGACGTAAGGATTGGGGAGAAGTGTTAGTGATGCAGAGCCAACGGGAGAGCTCGTTGTGCTTGTTGGCTTTTGTGGCACTTGAGATTAAACATTTTCCATCCCCTACGGTGGCCATCTCCCTTCCCTCTCCCAGCTTCCTGGTGCTCTAGGGTAGACCTTCGATGAGATGTTTAAGGGGGGCATTCTTTATTCCCCATCAGTGCTTCCTTTTTTTTATTCTAGTCACATTGCTCTTGTTTGTACAGAAGCCAAATGATCAAACTTGTCTCTAAATTATTCAATTTAAATTAACTTTAAATTTTAAATTGAATTATAAATATTGTCTATTTTTTTCCTGTCATCAATCTGTATCCCTTATTTAGTCTAGGCTCCCTCCTGCCTTTCATCTTAGAATCCAGCTGGTTGGGGCTGGTTTGGGGCACTCCCTGTAGAGTGTCCAAGGAGCACAGAGTGGGCCCTCAGCAGCTGTCCATTCTGTCTTCTGTCTGACCAGGAATCCCTTCTTCAGCGTCCCTGGCAAACAAGGGGCCTGTCACCGACCCTTTACCCACAAATGCCCCCGCCTCCCATTAGGCCGCTCTGAATGTGCCATTCCCTGTGCCCCCAGAATCAAATGGAGCCCACCGGGCTTTGCTACCCCGCAAGGCCCCAGAGCTCGGTCCTCCAGCTCTTGGAGCTGGTCCCCAGGTGGCTCTCCTTGGAAGCCCTCGGGGCTGGGCGGCCTCTAGGGGCAGCTTCAGGCCTCTGGGGCTGTGTTGGTCACCATGGTAACAGCTGCATCCCTGATCCTGAGGAGGCTGCCCCTCCTCCTCGCCTCGGGCAGTCCAGGACCCGGCTCTTGTAGAGGTGGAACAGTGTGCCCAAGACCAAGGGCGGAGCGCTCAGGGGACTGGGGTCTTCTGGTTATGGAGACTCCCGACCTTGCACTAACCAGCCCCCATTTGTCTCTGACAGAGATGATTCTGCTGAAGTTGATGTGTATGACCCCGTCAAGAACGAATGGGATAAGATCCCGTCTATGAACCAGGTAAACTTGGAGATGGGGTGCCCCGGGCACAAAGCCTGCCCTGTTGTGCCTTTGGGTGGGTGGGGTCTGGGTGTCTGGGGAGTCCAGGTTTTGATGGGGGGGGCATCACGTGCAGAGATCTTAGGCAAGGGTTTTTCTGTGAAAGATACATGTTTGAGAAACCTTCTCAAGCTACCTTTGCTGTTTTTAAAAAGTGAATTTTTATTATTTAATTTTATTTACTTATTATTCTTATTACTTGCCTGGAACTTTTATTTTTACAAAAAGCTTCGTTATCTTTCGTGAATGTCATTTATTTCTGGGAACAACCTCTCCCAGTCTCCAGAAAAATTCACTCATTGAACAAAAATAGTGAATCCTCTGACAGTGTACAGACAACATTCTGCCCTGGCCTCCCTCCTCTCCCTCAGGTTTTCTTAGAGCTCTTTGTCCCTGTGATATTTGATCCTGGATTTTACTCACACAGAGGTCTCAGCCCATAAATTAAGCAGCCAACAAAGTCCAGTCTCTTCATTTTGCACATGAAGAAACTGAGACCCCCAGAGGTCACGGTGCTGGGACCCCAGGAAGCTCTTCCCCACCTCCGGGAGCCTCCCATTGTGTCTCCCCAGGAGGAGGGAAGCTCCTTGACTGATTTGTCTCTTGTCTTTGTATCTGTATTGGGGGGGGGGTCCAGGTGTGCCCTCGGGCCTCCCTGCCTGCAGTGAGTGCTTATTGGGGGCCCGACCTCACCTGGCTTCTCCCCTGCTCTGTAGGTCCACGTGGGAGGCAGCCTGGCGGTCCTGGGGGGCAAGCTCTACGTGTCGGGGGGCTATGACAACACATTTGAGCTCTCGGACGTGGTGGAGGCCTTCGACCCGGAGACGCGGGCCTGGAGCGTGGTGGGGCGCCTCCCGGAGCCCACCTTCTGGCACGGCAGCGTCAGCATCTTCCGCCAGTTCATGCCTCAGACCACATCAAACGGGCACGGCTTCGACCTGGACAATGCCAGTGACTCAAATTGGAACCGGTCCCAGCAGCGCCACCAGAACCTGAACGAGCTCCGTTAGCCCTGGCTGCCCCTGGGCCTCCATGAGGGACATGGTGTGTGTGGGGGGGCAGAGGGAGGACCCCATGATGGATGGAGGGCGTGGCGAGAGCACTGGGACCCCGCTGGGGGCTCCCACCGGACCCGAGCAGAGGCTGCCCAAGCTCCCTTCCCTTTGACGTGGGGGAGAACTCCCCGCCTCCACATACACCGCTGGCTTCTGAGGCCGGATCCTTGTCCTTTGTGCCTCCTCCGTGCTGGGGCTCCTCCCCCCCCGGACCCCTCACCGCAGGCCTCTCCTGGGGCTCCGAGGCTGGCGCTTTCTGCACAGGCTGCCCACACTGAGGAGTCTCTGTGCTGACCTTCAGGACAGTGAAGCTGGGAGCCCCACTCCTTGGATGGGCCAGGGACCCCCAAATTTTGCTCTGTGGTGATTCAGCTCCCGGCGAGTGCGGCCAAAGCTGTTTTGTGAGGTGGACCCTGGGTCCTGGGGGGTAAAAGCATCTTGTAAAGATGCAGCCCACCCACCCTCACTCCCGGGGCACTTGTGTGTGCTCTGCTCAGGGTTAGAATGGAGGAAGACTATAGGATGACTGGGCCTGGGCGGCCCCTTCCCTCTCACTGGGGGAGGAGCCAGGCTCTGGCCCTGGGGGCTCCTCTCTGGGTTTGGGGATGCTCAGAGTGGGGGGCCGCCTGCCTCAACACCCCCTTTTTATGTGGGGATCAGGGATCTCTAAGGCCCTTCCCACCCCACCAAAAGTCTGGATTGACTTTTCCCATTGAATTTATTTCAAGAGCGATGCTCCTGTGGAGAGCAATGTGGGGGAGAGGCCTTGGGGACACAGGGCTGGTCACAGAGCCCGCGGGGCCGGGGTCTCGGTCCCCCTCGGATTCCTGCTGGCTGGGCAGGCCCTTGCTCTCGCGCCTGCTCTAGAACGGAGGGGGGTCTCCTCCCCAGGAGCTCGGATGTTGATGATTTAAAACCCTCTGAAAACCCGAACATTTCCCATGATGTTTTTGCCTTGGTCAGGACCCTATCTTCGCCATGCTACGCCTTGCAGGGAATACTCGTAAGACAATCAGCCCTTGAGGTTAAGATGATTTGTTTAAGTTAAGCTAGATCACCCCAAGTCCTGAGCCTCCTCTGAGGGGCTCAGTCAGCGCTCAGAGGGCAATGCGCTCTGTGTTGTGTCTTGCACTAAGTTAACTGGCCGGTGCCTTTGGGGCCTGCTGCACAGGATCAATAGGGACTGGTCAGGATCCCCGGTGGAGAAGGTCCCTGAGAGGACAGTGACATTGGAGGGGATTTGCCATCTACAGAGCCTTTAGAGAAAGGGGGTGACCTTGTAGGATGGGGGAGGGGGACAAAGATGCTTGATTTAAAATCACAAAGTCCCCAAGTCCCAGCTCTGCCCAAGGGAAAGTCACTTAAAGGCCCCTCTGCCTCCACATTGCTTTTCTGAAGCCCCGTGCAGCTCGAGCCGTGATCCCTGGATGAAAGCAACGCTTCCCCCCAGGAGCCAATGTTCCCCCTCCCCTGTTTCTGGGCTCTCAGCCCCAAATTGGGATACGTCAGTTGCTTTTGGTTTCCTACTCTAAGAAGCATCCTTTTGGGATCTGCCCAAGTCAGCTCAGCTGTCTGAACTGTCCTGGACACCAACAGTCCTGAAA
The DNA here is from genome assembly GCF_016432865.1 of Antechinus flavipes. Taxonomy (NCBI): domain Eukaryota; kingdom Metazoa; phylum Chordata; class Mammalia; order Dasyuromorphia; family Dasyuridae; genus Antechinus; species Antechinus flavipes. Next base: position 600,131,247 of record NC_067400.1, read on the forward strand.
GAACCAGACACGGGAGGATGTGCCCCCTGGATCACCTGTACGAGGGCTTGGCGCCTTAAAACACTGGGCTGTTCCTGCCTTGGGGGGCCCCTCGCCCCCAGGGCCACCTCTCCCCCACCGGCTCTTTGCCCCCCACCCAAGCCCCGGCTGTAGTCACACACTTGAACCCCGAGTTTCCCCGTAACCCCGACCCGCCTCTTTCCCTTCTTGGGATTAGCACTGATGATAAGCTGGTGGTTTGTGCCTGTCGAGTGTCCGTGTGTCCGTGTGTGTGTGTGTGTGTGGTGTCTGTACTGAACTGAACTTGCCTTACAGGACAAACGCCAAATGTCAGACTCTTACAGAGTCTCTATTTATATGGATCCTCTAGACTTGCTCACGGCCGTGTGAGATGCGGAACCAAGAGCCGACGTGGATTTGTGTATTTATTTTGTTTACTGGGTCAGACTTCCATGGCCCGAGTCATGGGTGAGGGATCCATCGCGTACTTTTTTGAAATAAAGACATTTCCTATATGTTCAGACTCCTGGTATTTGTGCTTAATTTTCGCAGTGGAAGTAGAGTTTGGCTAAGGGAGACCCCTGGACAAGGGGGTGAAGGTTGTGGATGAGGGACTTGGAGGATGTCGGCTGCATCTTGGGGACCCTCGGGACTGAGACGTGACAGCTGGAAAGTTAGGAAGGGCTTGTGGTTCTGGGGGACTCGGATCCTGAAGAACAGGAGCCACTGGAATTGGAAGCAGAGAAATGATGGGTCAAACCTGGGCTATGAGCTTGGCAGCCGACGGAGTAGGAGAGGAGAAGGCAAGAGGCGCTCTCAAACCCGCGTGCTTAGTGGTTGGTGGGAACTGTCGCCATTTCAGATTTAGAAATGTTTCCGGGGTCTTTTCTGATCCAAACCATGGGATAGCCGGGTGGGATGAGTAACAGCCGGTCTTTGAAGACCATCACTTCCCTTTGCACTGGACAGACAAGAGGCTGACGTACTCAGGGTATGGGGCCCCTGGCATGAGGGCTTCCATCTGGTTCGGGGCAGCTCATCGCTTTTCCTTTGTTCTCACTTGGGGCTCACGGTAGCCCTATCAGGGTAAACCCGGCAGAGGGCCTAAACCAGGTAACCCACAGGCCTCGAGCCCATCGGGGGTCCCCCGTGGAATGGACCAAGGAGAAGAGTTTGTCCCAGCGCTCACGAGGGCAGCTGAGAGAGGGGCCACGGGGCCCGGTCAGATGCCACAGACCCAAAGGGCATTTCCCACAGCCCAGGCAATCACTGGGCATTCCGACTGGTCCTGCTGCGGGCTCTCGTCCCCCTTCCTCAGGGGCAGACAATCCCTAAGCCCTGGGCCACTGCAGAAACTGGAGTAGACCAACATCTTGCAGCGTGTGGCAAGATCAGGGCAAGGGGGCTGCACGGGCCCAGCAGCAGCAAGATTGTGTGAGGATCAGTTACGTAGCCCTGGCAATTCCCATACACCTGGAACGGAATCCAGAGAGACCAAGTGTTGTTAAATTCTTTCTTCTCTGTAATATAATATTCTCCGGGAGCAGGTTTCTTGGGGGCCTCTGGAGGCAGCCTTAGTTTCAGTTCAGAGTAATAATCACCCCAAATGCAGCCAGGGGTGTTAAAGTCCAAATCCTTCATTGTCACCTTCAAAGTCTTGTCTCCTTCCAAATAGCCCAGTTAACTTTCTTAGAGGCCTATCTCTTTCCTCGGTTCCCAGAGCCCTTGCCGCTAGTCCTTTGCCTCTTCCAGCTTCAGCCTCCAGCTCCCTCCAAATCCAAAGCCTCCAGCCAGCACCAAGGTGGAAGTTGGAATGAATCGGATTCCCCCTCCGAAGGTGGGCTTCCGGGCTTTCGACTTGTGAATCTCCCAAAGTCCATCCCAGTTGAGGCTCCTAGCTTTTATATGCTCTCTAAAGGTGTGAACTCTAATGTGTGAACTCTCTTAAAGGTGTGAACTCTAATGTGTGAACTAAGTACATAAGCATTGTCTCTATCCATTCCAGTGACTTAGCACCTTGTTTCAAGTTCTGGCCCATAACAAAATGCAAAAGAAAACTTTTCACCTTTTCCTTTCACAATATGACAAATACGGAAATTTTTTGTTTAACATGATTTTATATTGGATATCAGATTGTTTGTTGTCTTGGAAAGTGGAGAAGGGAGGGAGGAAAGGAGGAAAAAATTAGAAATCAAAATCTTACAAAAATGAATGTGGAAAACTCTTCATGTGTAATTGAAAAAAGAAAATGCTATTGAGAAAAGATTCATATTTTGAATCCTCTCACATTCTGTCTGCTGTGCACGTGGCAATTTTTTTTCTATTTTGTTCTAAAGTTTTAAATATTTTTTTAAAGTGATACGTGATTTAAATACAAAAGATAGTATTATAAACAAATTAAGGGAGCATGGAATAATTTCTGTCAGATCTATGGATAAAGGAGTTTTTAGATAATATTTTTTTTCTAATTACATTTAAAGACAAATTTTAACATTCATTTACAAATTTTGATTTTCAGGTTTTCTCCCTCCCTCGATTCCCCCCTCCAAAGGAGGAATTTAGGACCAAAGAGATAGAATTATAGGATGTAAAATGGACAATTTTAGTTATAAAAGTTTTAAGACATAATTCCCTTAATATCAGTTTCCTTAAGGAGTTCATCGTCTAATGGAGAAAACAAGCAATTATATACAAAAAAAAAAAAAAAAAGCTATGAACAGTATAAATAGGGAGTCACTAAAATTAAGAGTTATCAGGAAAGTGTACTTATAGAAGATGAGATTTTAGTTTGGACCCTGGTAGTATGAAATTATAACTATGAATGTGAATGGGATGAACTCAGTCATAAAACAAACATAGAATGGATTACAAATTAGAATCAAATAATATGTTGTTTACAAGAAATACATTTGAAAGAGACACAATTTAAATAAAAAAAGGCAAGGGCAGCAATCATGATGTAAAACAGCAAAATATTTAATATTAATATTAAAATTATCATTAATGTTAAAAAGTAGAAACAGGATAACTCTTGCTGAAAGGAACCACAGACAATAACATAATGTCAATTATATATATGCACCAAGTGAAGCAAAATCCAAATTCTTAATGGAAAAATTAAATGAATTAAAGGTAGAAATAGACCTTCCTCTATAGAGTTAAATAAACCTACCATAAAATAAGTAATAAGTCAAGAAAATAGAATCTTAGGAAAGTTAGATATGATAGACCTCTGGAGAAAACTAAATGGGTATAGAAAGGAATATACCCTTAACTCAGCTGTATATGGTACTTTCAAAAAACTGACCACATATTAGGATATAAACACCTCACAAGCAAATGCAGAAATATTAAAAGAACCCTTCTCTAACCACAATGTAATAAAATTACATTTAATAAAGGACCATGGAAACATAGTTTAAAATTCAATTGATTGGAACTATACCCAAAGGGCTATCAAACTGCGCATACCCTTTGATCTAGCAGTGTCTCTACTGGGCCTGTATCCCAAAGAGCTCTTAAAGGAAGGAAAGGGACCCACATGTGCAAAAACATTTGTAGGAGCCCTTTTTTAGTGGCAAGAAACTGGAAACTGAGGTAGATGGTCTGGAGAAACTTACATAGACTTTTGCTGAGTGAAATGAGCAGAATCAGGAGATCATTGCACATGGCAACAAGATTATTTAATGATTAATTCTGACGGACGTGGCTCTCAACAATGAGATGATTCAGGCCAGTTCCAATGGAATTGTGATGGAGAAAGCCATCTACACACATCTCTGTGGGGACTGAATGTGCATTACAACATAGCATTTTCACCTTTGTGGTGGTGTTCTTATTTGCTTGCTTGGTTTTTTCTCCTTCATTCCCCATACTGCCCCATTTTATCTGATTTTTTCTTGTGCAACATGGTAAATGTGGAAATATATTTAGAAGAATTGCACATGTTTAACCTATATTGGAGTACTTGCTGTGTAGGGGAGAGAGGGAAAAAATTATGCAACACAAGATTTTGAAAGGGTGAATGTTGAAAATTATCTTTGCCTGTTATTTTGAAAAATAAAAGGCTATTTAAAAAAGTTAATTGGAAAGTAAACAATGTAATCCTAAAAAATGAATGGAGCAAAGAACAAATCATAAAAATAATCAACAATTTCATTTAAGAAAATAACATTCAGAAATTTGTGAGCTGAATCAAAAGCAGTATTTAGGAGAAATTTTATATCTTCAAATGCACACATTAATAAAAGAAAAAGCAGATCAATGAATTGGACATTCAACTAAAAAGAAAAAACTAAAAAAAAAACAATTTTAAATTTCCATTTAAATACCAAAACATAATCCCGAAAATCAAAAGAGAAATTAATAAAATTGAATGTAAGAAACTGTTAAACTAATAAAACTACAAGCTGGTTTTATGACAAAAAAATTTATGAAAAAAAATTAGATAAGGCATTGGTTAATTTGAGTTTAAAAAGAAAGAAGAAAACCAAATAACCAGTATCAAAAATTAAAAGAGTGAATACTCTACCAAAAAGATGAAACTAAAACAATTATTAGGAGTTATTTTGCCTAATTATATACCAATATAACTAACAATTTAAGTGAAATGGATGAATGTTTATAAAAACTGTCCAGATTAACAGAAAAGGAAACAGAATACTTAAATAATCCTATCTCAGAAAAAAAAAAAATTGAACAAACCATCAGTGAACTACCTAAAAACAAATCCCCAGGACCAGACTTTCAACTGAATTCTATCAAACATTTAGGGAACAATTAATTCCAATACTATAAAAACTATTTGAAAACAAAATAGGTAAATGAGATTTACCAAATTCCTTCTTTGACACAAATATAATTTTGAAAACAAAAACCAAATTTCTTTAATGAATATTGATGCAAATTTTTGAAATAAAATGCTAGAAAGAAGATTACATCAAAAAATCATGACCATATATAACTTATACCAGGAATGTAGGGCTGGTTCAAAATTAGGAAAACTATCAGTATAATTGACCAAATGAATAATAAAAATTACACAATAACTATGTAAATAAATATAAAAAACCTCGAAAAAATACAACATCCAATCCTATTAAAAAAAACAATACAAAGCATAGGAATCAGTGGAACCTTTCTTAAAATGATAAGCAATATCTATCTAAAATCTAAAGCAAACCTTATTTGTAATGGGGAGTAACTTGAAGCCTTCCCAATAAGATCAAGAGTGAAACAAGGATATCCATTATCACCACCATTATTTAATGCTTTACCAGAAATGGTAGCCATAGCAATAAAACAAACAAACAAAAAAACTGAATAAAAATAGACAATGAGGAAACAAAGCTATCACTTAGTGATATCCTCAGAGAATCCCAGAAAATCAACTAAAAAAACTAGATGCAATAATCAGAATTTCAGCAAAGTTGCAGGATATAAAATAAGTCCATATAAACTACCAGCATTCCTAAATACTATCAAAAAAACCCAGTAACAAGAGATAGAAAGAGAAATTCCATTTAAAAATTATAAGACAAGGAGGCAGCTAGGTGGTGCAGTGGATAGAGCACCAGCCCTGAAGTCAGGAGGACCTGAGTTCAAATGTGATCTCAGACACTGTGTGATCCTGGGCAAGTCACTTAACCCCAATTGTCTCAGCAAAAATAATAATAACAATAATAATAAGACAATATAAAATACTTGAGAATCAATTGCCACAATAAACCCAGTAGTTATAAGAACACATTTCACACAAATATAAATCCAAACAATTGGAAAAATATTAATTGCTCAATGAGTAGGCCATGATAAAATAATAAAAATGACAATTCTACCTAAATTAATTTACTTATTTGATATCATAGCAATCAAACTATTAAAGAATTCTTTTATAGAGATAGAAAAAAAGTCATTTGGAAGATCAGAAGGATAACAATATCAAAGGAATGATTGAAAAGAAATGTTGAAGGAAGGTGATCTCAAATTGTATTACAAAGCAATAATCATCAAAACAGTCTGGTGTTGGCTAAGAAACAGAGTGGGAAAAAAAAGAGAGTGGATGATCAGGTTTTAGGTACTGAATTAGGCACACATTTCTTGGCAAAGGTACTGGGATGGTTGGCCATTTTCTTCTCCAGCTCATTTTACAGAGAAGGAAATTGAGGCAAAAAGGGTTAAGTGACCTGCCCAGGGTCACATAGCTAGTAAGTGTATGAGATCAAATTTGAATTCAGGTCTTCCTGACTGCAGGCTGATTACTGACACTATCCACTGTGCTACCTAAGTATAGTAATCTAGTATTTGATAAACCCAAAGATCCAAGCTTTGGGATTAAGAACTCAACATCAGACAAAAATTGCTGGAACAACTAGAAAGCAATCTGGCAGAAACTAGGCATAGGTCAATAGCACACATCATACACCAAGATAACGTTAAAATAAATACATGATTTAGACATAAAGGGTGATATCATAAACAAATTGGGGAACATGGAATAGTTTACCTGTCAGATTTATGGATAAGGAAAGTCTATAACAAAACAAGCTTAGAGAACATCTCAGGATATAGAATGAATAAATTTGATTATTATTATTTGATTATTGATTAAAATTTAAAAGTTTTTGCACAAATAAAACTAATGCAACCAAAATTAGAAGGAAAACAAAAGTAGGGGGAAAATTTCTCTCAGAAAGATTTCATTTCTCAAATATATACATAACTGAGTCAAATTTATAAAAATAATCATTTCCCAATTGTTAAATGGCTATCAAAAGACACCCAGTTTTCAGAATAATAAATCAAAGTTATCAATAATCACATGAAAAAAATCTTTAAATCCTTACTGATCAGAGAAATACAAATTAGAAAACTCTGAGATACCACTTTCACACCTATCATATTGATTAATATGACTCCCAAGAAGAAGAAAATAACAATGTTGGAGGACGCATGGAAAAATTGGGACAGTAATGCACTGTTGGTGGAGTTGTGAACTAATCCAATCATTCTAGAAAATAACAATGCTATCCAAAAGTCTATAAAACCATGCATATCTTTTACCCAGAAATGACACTACTAGATTTGTATTCCAAAAACATCAAAGAAATTGGAAAAAGACTTATTTGGTTTTTGTTTTTTGATTTTTTTAATTAAAGCTTTTTATTTACAAAGCATAGACATGGTAATTTTTCCAACATTGATCCTTGCATAACCTTTTGTTCCAAATTTTCCCCTCTTCCCCCTCGCCCTCTCCCCTGCATAGCAGAAAGTCCAATATATGTTAAATATGTTAAAATACCTGTTTGATCCTATATATGTATACACATTTATACGATCAAGGAAAAAAAAACTCAGAAAGAAAACAAAATGCAAGCAGACAACAAGAGAGAGAGTGAGAAGGCGATGTTGTGATCCACATTCAGTTCCCACAGTTCTCTCTCTGGGTGTAGATGACTCTGCATCACTGAACAAGTGGAACTGGTTTGAATCCTCTCATTGTTGAAGAGAGCCACGTCCGTCAGAACTGATTGTCCTATAACCTTGTTGCCGTGTACAATTTTCTCCTGGTTCTGCCCATTTCACTCAGCATCAGTTCATGTAGGTCTCTCCGAGCCGAAAGAGACTTATTTGTACAGAAGTATTTAGAGTATCTCCTTTTGTGATGGCAAAGAACTGGAAATTGAGGGAATGCTCATCAGCTGGGAAACAGCTGAACAAGCTGTGGTATATAACTGATAGAATATTGATGTGTTATAAGAAATAATGAGCATGATGACATGGGGATTATATGGAGCCTGGAGAGCTTCTGGGGAAAGGCCATATCTACAGTAAGAGCAAATTAACTCAAAAGATGGAAGGGGAGAAGAAGGAAAGGGTAGGCAGGTACCAAGAGCAAAGTGCAGGAGTAGTGCTGTACTAGAAGTATATCTCTCTTTTCCATTCAAATATTGGCAATTTTTATTTTTATTTTTATTTTTTTTGCTGAGGCAATTGGGGTTAAGTGACTTGCCCAGGGTCACACAGCTATGAAAGGTTAAGATTTGAACTCAGGTCCTCCTGACTTCAGAACTGATGCTCTGTCCACAAATATTGGCAATCTTAAACAAGATAAATTCAAAATAACCTCCCTTGCTTGCTCTTAAAGAGAGAAGTAACTCCAAGATTAGACCTATTTATACAAATAGGGAATAGGAAGAAACCCATTTATCTAAGCAAGACAGCAAAAAAGAAATCAGCTGAATAGATTAGAATATACCCAAGAATACGTGAGAGGATAAGCTCTTTAACTGGGAACGAGAAAAGGGCCTGAATTTACCCCAAAGAAATCATCCGGAGGGAGGTGTTCTGAAAATCAGGACCTATTTGAAGAGTCTGCTTCCTTTGTACATCTCCATGTGTATCTTTGAAGAATGGAGAAACTGGAACCAAATTAGCAAGTTCCCAATACATATCAGTAGTGTTGTGCTCCTTATTTATATATATATACATATCAGTAGTGTTGTGCTCCTTATTTATATATATATATATATATATTTTGCTTTTTTTTTCTCGCTGGTGATTTTTCCCTTTTGTTCTAATTCCTCTTTCACAACATGACTAATATGGAAATGTGTTCAACATGATTGCACATGTATAGCCTGTGTAGGATTGCTTGCTTTCTTGGGAAGGAGGAAAGGAGGAGAGAAAAAAATTTGGAAGTCAAAATCTTGCAAAAATCAATGTTGAAAACTGTCTTTACCTGTAATGGGGGAAAAACATATTAAGTGGATAAAAATTTTGTGATCGGTTCTTTGTAAGGGCCTTGTGAAGCCATTATTGACTTAGGGTCTGCCCTTTCATATTGCTGACCACATGATGGGGCTGAGTGTGTAAGAGATGTATGAAAAGCAGTTTAAAAGAATTATCTAAGTATCAGTTACTATTACTACCTGAGACAAATTTTCCCGTTTTGTGGATGGTCAAGTTGAAGTTCAGGGAAGTCTCTCAGCAGTTTGCTGCTGAGGTCCTTTGCCCCTGAAGACCGAGGCAGCACCAAACGGCACCCTAAGATCACAGATTCAGGCAACTGTTCCGAGTCCCACATTTTTTGGATAAGGAAACCGAGGCTCCAAGACTTGGTCAGAGTGGCAGAGTAGTGGTTGGTGATCGCAGCATTCGTCCCAGTGTGGGACTTTGCTCCTCTAATTCATAGAACGATAGGAGGGGGGGGGGGGTTTTGCAATGTATTACCCAAAGTAAGTGCTTTTTTTAAATAGCTTTTTATTTACAAGACATATGCATGGGTAATTTTTCAGCATTGACCCTTGTAAAACCTGTCCCCAAAGTAAATGCTTAAAAAAGTGTAGGAGTTCCAAGGCAACCCCAATAAACTTTGGTTAGAAACTGCCATCTGCATCCAGAAAAAGAACTTAGAGACTGAATGTAAATCAACACACGCTAGGTTCACTTCTTTTTTGTTTTAACTTTCTCCCTTCTCTTCTGCTTTTCACCCCACAATATAAAGAAATGTGTATTAAAAATAAAATTTTTTTTAAAAAAAGGAAAAACCTAGAAACCTTTACCAGCTAATGCCTCAATATTATCAGTGAAGGCCTTGGGATTTAGAGACAGGGAGAGGAGAGCCAGCCTTGGCCAAGGGACACGTGAGGTCCAAGGAAAAGTCCAGGGCCTTGAAAAAAAGACCTGGTTTCAAATTGTGCTTTTGCATAAATACTTGCCACATGACTCAAGCAAATCTTTTGTTGCTTTTTGCTCCTATTTCCTCTTCTGTAACAAGGGTTCGGCCCAGAAGAACCCAAAGGCCCGTTGGGGCCCCTAGCACCCCGAGATCCTGTGAGGGGAGAAGCCTTGCCTGTCAAGGGAGGGGGACCTGGAAGGCAAAAGGTGCGCCCCCCAGGAGCTGAGCACGAGGCGAGTTCTCCAAACAATCACAGTCGCCGCCCTTGCTGGTGGCCGCCTGAGGAAGGGAACCCAAAGGGCACCGCGTGTGGACGGGGGCTGACAGGCCGATCTGCGCCCCCAGCGCCGGCCCCAGTCGGACACAAGGGTCCCTAGGAACGTCCGGGGGCTGCTCTAACTGCGCACCCCGTGCTCCTCCTGAGCTGCTTCGGTTCCGCTGGGCCCCCGCAGCCGAGCCTCCCGGGCCAGCGCCCCCTCCCCCAGCCCCATCAGGCCAGACGGATCCGGGAAGAAGGCAAGCACCGAGTCCAAAGCGACATCTTTATTGGGCAGGGGTGGGGGGCTGCGGGACGGGGGGCTATGTCTCACAGTCCTCGGGGATGGTGGCAGTGATAATGAGGGACTGCTCAATGACGTCGGTGCTAGAGAAGTGCTCCTCGGCGCAGAGTCTCTGGCCGGGGAGCTGGGGAGCCAGTCCTCCCTGCGTCAGGGACTCCACGATCACCTCGGCAGAGCCCATCTCCAGCTCCGGGGGAGGCTGCAGGGCCACCACGACCATCTTCTCGTCCTCGATGACCAGGTTCCGAAGCTTCCTCTGACGGGGATTGTAATTTTCTACCCGGTCGTGGATCTCCATGTGCCGGCGCAGGTGTGCCTGGGGTACAAGCAGGGCTCAGCGGGAGGGCGCCGGCCCGCGGGGCCGCGGCGGGCGCCCCTCCCGAGGCCTACCTGGCGGGTGAATTTGTAGCCACACTCGGTGCACTCGAACTTGCGCACGCCCTTGTGTCTCCGCACGTGCACTCGCAGCTGCTCCACGGCTTGGGGGGCAGGGGGAGAGACAGTCCTTTGTACGGGTCCGGGGGCCAGAGCACCGGGCCAAGCCCTCCCGAGACAGGGCCTGAGGCGGAATCAGCCCCCGACAACTGGGGAGGACCCAGGAGACGGACATTCCCTGCGGCCCGATCCCCCTCCCCCTCCCCCGAGCCCTCGGGCCCCCCCCCTCCCGCGGAGGGTCCCCCTGGAAGGGCCTGAGGGGAGGGGGCACCTTTGAAGGTCTTCCCGCAGATCTGGCAGAAGTGGGGGCGGCCCTCCTGGTGGCGGCTGGCCACGTGTCTCAGCAGCGGCCCCTTCTCCGTGAAGCGCTGCTCGCAGAACTCGCAGCTGAAGGGCCGCTCGCCGGTGTGCGTGCGGTGGTGCTTGTCCAGGCTGGCTGCAACGGGAGCGAGAGCGGGGAGGGAGCGCGGCGCCCGGCCCGGGGGCATGGGGGGGGCAGACCAGGAACCAGGGCCCGAGGCTGGGGGCGGGGCTTCCCTCCCCGCGGGGAGTACCTTGGGTGCGGAAGGTTTTGCCGCAGAGGTGGCACTGGAAGGGCTTCTCCCCCGTGTGGGTGCGCAGGTGCATGTTCAGGTTGGCCTTCTGCGTGAAGGCGTGGCTGCAGAACTCGCAGACGTACGGGCGCTCGTTCCTGGGGAGAGGGCCGGTCCGCTCAGGCCCCGCCCACGTGGGGGTCGGGGCGAGACCGAGCAGGGAGCACAAGCAGGGAGCACGGCTGAGCAAGGCCAGGAACGACCCCCAGGCGGGACCCCGGGGACCCAAGAGGGCACGTCTGCGTGGGCCCGGACGGAGGGGTCAGTCAGGAGACTCAGACCCACGAGGGCTCCCCTGGGGAAGCAGGGGCCTCTGGGCCAGGAGCCGTCACCACAGAGGAACCAAGGGATGACCGCTCAGACTCATTCGCGCCACTGAACAAGCAGTTATTAAGCACCCACTGTGTGCCTGGTCCTGGCCATCCCAAGACAAAACTAAGACCCGCCCTGCTCCCATTGACGGAGGCCAGTCAGAGGGGCAGAGAAAGCCCCGTCTCTGGGGCTGCCTTAGGGCCGGCCCCAAGGGGTCCAGGGCTGGGTGGCCCCATCCCCAGGGCCTCAAGGGCCCCGGCCGCCTCCTATCGGCCTCTTCTTCTCCACAGCCTTCCAATTCAAACCTCAGGGATGGTCGGGAAGTCCCAGGACCCCCTGAAACCCAATCCTGAGAGCAACAAGGCCCAGGGACAGAGGAGGGGCCGCTGGCGGGGGAGGGGGACACTCCCAAGGAAACAGGATGATCCAAAACAAAGCGGACCAATAACAAGCATCTTTTTAAAAAAGGCTTTGGCTTCCATCTGCAGGAGGCTGGAGGCTGCCTCCTTCCCATCTCGGCCAGAGCCCAGGGAACCTCCTGCAGCCATCACCGTAAACAAACCTCCTGGCTTCTGGAGACCTAAGGGGCTGGGAGCCTCCGGGAGCGCCCTGGGACCTCCTGGGAGCCTCCGGGAGCGCCCTGGGACCTCCTGGGAGCCTCCGGGAGCGCCCTGGGACCTCCTGGGAGCCTCCGGGAGCGCCCTGGGACCACGCAGGGAGCCTCTGGGAGCAGAAGGGCCCGCCCAGAATCCTCGGAATGCCAGCCCAAGCAGGGAGGGCCCTTACCTGTGCTTCGCCTTGATGTGCATCTGGAGGCCGTTGCGGCTGGAGGCTCGATGCCCGCACTCCTCGCACACAAAGAGTTTCTCTCCTCGATGCTTGAAGGCTTCATGTAACTGAAGCTCTGTTCGAGACAGGAAGCATTTGGCGCAGGTGGGACACTGCAGGCAAGAGGGGCAGGGAAGTTCACGGCCCGCCCCCACGCCTCATGGCTGGCCCGTGGGCTGGGCCCCCCGCCTCTGCCTACAAATACTTTGCTCCTGGAGGGAAGCCCCCGGTCCAGGGCTGCGGCCTCTGTCTCTGTGCTCCTGGTCTCGTCTCCCCAGAGGGGCCCCACGGGTCCCCGGCCCTGCTCCCCCCACCAGAAGCACTCACCGCGTGGGGCTTGGGGGCCCCGTGCAGCTTGATCATGTGACTCTGCAAGTCCTTTTTCTGCATGAATTGTTGTGAGCAGGACGAGCACTGAAAGAGAGGGTCCGGGGTCAAGGCCGTCTGCTGGGGAAGCCCCAGTCGGACCCACCCTGTGACAGCACCCCGGGCCAGCGTGGCTCCGTGAGGGGCAGTTCTGAGGTAGTGGCTAAGGGAAGGGGGGAGCTGAGCCGCGGAGGCATGGCAGGGACCACAGGGATCAGCGGGGCTTCGAGTCAGGGCCCCACCCTTCCAGCCCCCTGACCTTGTAGGGCATTTCCCCAGTGTGGGAAACCATGTGAACGCGCAGCTCCATCCTCCGCCGGAAAGTCTCCTGACACACAGAGCAAGTAAACACCTGGAAGCAACAAGGGCTGGCATCAGGATATGTGCTCTGGGTCCTGAGGCTGGGGAGCCCGGGCAGTCCTGGCCCTGCTTGAGCTTCAGTTCTAAGCCTCAGCTGCTGTGTGCCTGGGGGCCACCAAGGGGAGGGGGCCATGGGCGATGAGGGAAGCCCTGCCATCTGGCCCCTTGGGAGCCCCTGGAAACAGGAGGATTTGGGGCCACGGGCCAGGACCTCCACCCACAGCACCAACACCTTTCCTTACTGGCAAACCTGCTGGGCCCAAAAGCCACTGAGGTTCCCAGGACAAGCTGTGTGACCAGGAGCAAGTGCTTTAACTCTGACATCCCGGGTTCTAAAGGCCCTCCCGGCTCTGACCTCCCAGGTTCTAAGGGCCCTCCCAGCTCTGACCTCCCGGGTTCTAAGGGCCCTCCCAGCTCTGACCTCCCGGGTTCTAAGGACCCTCCCAGCCCTGACATTCTATGTCCTAAGTTCCCTCCCAGGCTTGACATTCTACTTTGTACAAGTTCTATCCTGGAATTCATTCCTGTTCACACAGGTTGGACGAGGTTACCTTCTGATACACAAAGGTTCTAAGAAAGGCATTTTCTTGGGGGCTTGAGCCACACCAGATAGAGTGGGGGCAGTGGGGCAGGGCCTCGAGCACCCCAGTAATACCTGCTCTGAACGGTTCAGGCAATTCCGTGCTTCATGCTCCAGGAGATTCTCTTTCCTAAAGTAGCATTTCCCACATTTGGGGCATTCAAAAGGCTTCTCCCCCGTGTGTTTCCTGGAAGGAATAGAGCCCAAGAGGGATTTGGGTGCTAGAAAGATTTCCCAGCCTTCACAATGGACCCACTTCCCATCTCCCTCAGCCCTCCCAGAGAGAAAACAAGGAGAGCAGGGGAACTGTGTGCTGGGGCAGCCGGCCAGCGAGAAGGCACCGGGGGCAGGCGAAGACCCCCCAGGATCCCAGGCTCAGGACGCTGGCCGGACGGCCGACTCGCACTCGTGGGGAGAGAGCCAACCCCTCCAACCTGCCCCGTGCCGGGAGGACCGCGGCCCATCCTCGCATGCACAGAGGCAGTGTTTAGCGCCTGACCGGCGGAGCGAGCCTCCTCCCAGGGGCCGAGGGCAGACCTCCGAGCGTGAGCAGCCACGGGGACGCTGACGGAGACTCTGGCCAGCTCCGGCTGCCTCTACCTCTCCGTGGGTCTGCTGCGAGGCTGTCCACAGAGGCGGCTTCACAGCAATGTATTTGGGGCAAGGCCCGACCTTCCGCCAATCTTTCACTCGGGAGACAAGGACGGATTCATTCCTAGTGTCCGAGCCACGCGAAGAGGGGAAGGGAGCCCACAGAGACGACACTAAGCACAGGTTCGTAAACTGTGGCCGCTGAACTTTTAAAATTATGCTGAGAAGTAGACTCCAATAGCATTGCTGTCCTTAGAAATCAATCCTCTGTATTTTTTATTTTATGCATTTAAAACCATCATTCTAAGAAGAGCTCCTTAAGCCTACCAGGTAAGGTCAAAGGGGTCCTTGACACAAAATGGCTTAAGATGCTCTGTCCTAAGAGGAAGAGCCTCGCCAGCTCCCTCCGGGAACACCCCGGAGCCACTTCCCCTTCTGCCAGGGGACACCTCCCTCCCTCTCTTGCCATGTTCAGTGAAGGAATATGAAGGTGAAATGGAGACATTTCCCATTTTTTCTTCTATCACACATGAAGGTTACGTCAGAGTTACTTTGCCACCCTATTTACCCTCCTATTCCTCTCTAGTCCTGGGCACCCGCTTCCTGTGAGGGCAGCCTGGGCCAGAGGGTGTGAGGGCCCGTCTGCCGGTGGCGGGGGCCAGACTCCCTCCGAGACCACGGCAAACAGAAGGGATCATGGGAAGGAAGAAAGGTGGGAGGGACCTTTTCAGAACAGATAAATGGGCTCCCTGCTCTGGGTACAGAAAGGGCAGAGATGGGGAAAGGGAATTAAAAAAAAAGAATCTTTACCTGTTGTGGACTTTTAGATAATATTTGCTGAGGAACTTTTTATGACATGTGGGGCATTCAACCGGCACAGCTGTACCTTTTCTGTTCCCGGGGGGCTCGGTGCCTGGGGGCCCCAGGCTGAGGGCCGGCTCCAGAGCACCAGGCTTTGGGGCTGGGTCGGACTTCCTGGTGGTCCGCACAGTCTCTGTTTCAGAAACGTCACCTCCATCCGCGTCATCCTCGACTTGGACCACCACTTCCCACTAGGGCAGAACAGGCAGGGCAGGGAGGCGACGTCACCAAAGGAGCTCTGCCAGGCCTCTGGCCGGCAACAAGCCGCCCTCTCCCACTCTGAGGGCCTCCTGCCAGCCAGCCCTGGGACCCCAGGGAGGAGCTAGTCCCCACTGCGCCCTGGTGAGGGCGGCACCTGGCCAGGGACAAGCGGCTGGGAGCCCCCACGTCCGGAGGGGTCCGGCCCCCAGAGGCCGGCCATTGGCCCCCCACCTGAGCACAGAGCCCGGCCCCAAGCCCATCTCTCTGTCTGTCTGTGGGAGTCTGTCCCACCTCGTCCTCTGTGAGGGAGGCTCCTTCCACATCCCCCCCAGGATCCTGACCAGGGCCAGGGAAGGCTCATGTCTGGGCTGCCGGCCTTGCCAGGCTGCTCCAACCCCAAGGACTGAAGGGACTCTGCCCCGGGGTCCCCACCAGCTCCCTCCCTCTCCTGTTCCCCGGGGGCACCTCCCCAGCACCCTCGGACAGCACCTCATTACTACCAGCCTGCAGCAGGACCCCTCCTGCCTTCAAGGGTCTCTGGGGGTCTTTAGAGTCTTGAGGGTTCTTGTCCCCAGGACTGGGGGGGGTGCTCGGCTTCAGAGCTTGCTGGAGTCTCTCGTGGGGAGAGGAAGGGCTCTCCCTCTGACTAGGGGGGCCGGGCTTGGCCCCGGGGAGGCTCTGGGGAGAGCAGGGCTGCGGAGCCCCAAGGCCCACGTAGAACGCTCTGGCCACGTCCTCCTCCTCGGAGTCGGGGGGCCGCTTGAGGTGGCCGTTCACGTCCCCGGGCACGGCTGGCTCTCGCCCCCCCCGGTCCCTGAAGCTCTGGCACAGCTCCACGACCTCGGGCACGCGGAGCTCCCTCGCTGCCAGGAGCACCTTCTCCCGGTTCCCCGCCGTGAGGGCCAGGTGGCCGGTGTAGAAGAAGTCCAGCAGCAGGCCGAAGATCTCGGCAAAGCCGGCGGGGAGGCTGACGCTGCCCACGGTGCCGTCCCCATAGAGGCTCTGGAAGAAGTGGCTGCAGCAGGCCAGCACGCTCCAGTGGGCCTTGAAGACCAGGCCGCCCACGTCCAGGGTGGCGTCGCAGTACTGCCCCTTCTCCCGCTGCTTGTTGAGCTCCTGCAGCACCCGGACGCTGTGCTGGACAAAGGAGCCGTCCATCGTCTGCGGAGGGGAGGGGACACGGGGGTCAGGGGCCGGGCATCGGACAGCGGCTGGGTCAGCCCGGGACCGGAAGGGGCTCCTCCAGTCACGGACACCGAGCACCAGAGCCGACATCATCCCCCTCCCCCGGGTCACCCACCCCAGAACCTGAGCCTCTGTCTGCCGGAGACCCTGCCAGGGAGGGAGGGGGGCCTACACCTTCGGGCAGTGCGGCTGGGGGGAGGGGGGGGCAGCTAACAAGAAGCTGCCTGAAGGCAGCCAGGTGGTGCCATGGATGGAGCACTGGCCCTGGAGCCTGGAGGACCGAGTTCAAATGTGGTCTCAGACACATAACACTTCCTGGCTGTGGGAACCTGGACAAGTCTCTTAACCCAATTACCTCAGGGGAAAAAAAGGCAGCATGATTAGGAGAGAATATGGTTGAATGGGGAAAAAAAACTATCAAATTTCTGTCATAAAGATTTTGTATCCAAGATAAAGAAACAATTAACAAACAGATTAATGATTAACAGCTATTCCTCAACAATGGATAAATGGTCAAAGGGTACAAGCAATTTCAAAAGAAGAAGATCTACAAAGTATTCACAAGCACTTGAAAGAATGCTTCATATCACTAATCATAAAAGAAATATAAATGCTGAAGTTTCACCTACACCCTGTAAATGGGCCAAGATGACAAAAGAAAAAAAAATAAACAATGATAATGTTGAATGGGTTGTGGAAGGACAGGCATGTTAACACATCTTGGTGGAGTTGCGAAATAGTGCAACCATTTTAGAAAAAACTTGGACGGAGGCAAATAGTGATTAAAAATTTAAAGTGGTTAATACAATCTCAACAAAGAACCACTTATGCCAGAAAGAATCAAACGTGACTGTAGCAAAATTAGAGATCCAGCAGGAATGGAATGAAGAGCTAAGAGAAGTCATCAGGTGCACAGGTGTTGACATTTATTCATCAGCTAAGTTGATTTCTTTCTCTTCTCTGTCTTAAAAATGTTGTTATATAGAAGAGTTGGAGGAGTGTTGGAAAGAGGTACCAGAGAAAACTATGATGATGTAAAAAAAAGATATCCATAAACATTTATGAATGGGAAAAAGCTCAAGGGTAACTTGGAAGATAGAATATCCCAAATCTACCCCAGTGTGAGTGTTACTTATTTGACATATTTTGGACCTTTTCAACATATTGATCAGTTTTTTTCCCTCTTTTCTTGTCTTTAAAAAAATTGTTACATAAAATGGCTCTCTGGGAGAGGTGAGAGAGATTTTTCACAGAAAATTATAAAAACAGACATATAATAAAACCTTATAAAAAGGGGTAATCTGGTTAGCTGAGCATGGTTAATGAGGCTACAAACAGCTGATGGAAAATTATGGCAAGAGGCACATTTAATATGAATGACAGCTAACAGAACAGGTTAATGGTGAGTCAAGCCAACAGGTGTCAGCCATTCTTCAGTGGGAACATCAACAAAGGCAAGGGATAGTCCCCGTCCTTAAGAAGCTCACCTGGGGAAGATAACGAGCAAACATTTAGGGACAAACAATTTATACAGAATAATTTGGAGACGATCCAGACGGAAAAAGGGACTGGGAAAGAATTCTTATAGAAGATGGAACTTAAAGGAAGTCACAGAAGGCAGAAGGTGGAGGAAAGGAGAGCGAGCATTCCAGGTGTGAGTGACAACCAGTGAAAACGTTCAGGATCAGGAGATGGGAGTGTTGTTTGAGGAAAAGCTGAGGGCAGTATCCTCGGTCAAAGCGATGGGGAGGAGTTAAAGCATAAGAAGACTGAAAAGGCAGAAAGATGGCAGGTTAGGAAAGGCTGATCCTGGAGGTGACAGGAAGATACCGGAAGTTATTGAATATTGGACTGACATTGTCAGATCCACAGTCCGTTTTCACACGAGACTAACTTTTTAGGTGGATTGAGTAGGGACGGACTCGAGGCAGGGAGACTATTCAGCAAATCCATAGGAGCTCATGAGATCCCCAAAGAATCCAGTACAGTGCATGGGGGAGCCAACTACCGGTTACTACATTTTGGAATGGTCTACAAAGCTTCACTGTATTGAAAGCTGTAAAAACCATTCTTAGCCGGAGTGCTGGACAAAAGCAGCAGTTGGGGACGGCTGCAGTCTGCTGACCCTCGGGGAGAGGAGAGGAAGACCAAGGACACAGAGCGGAAGGACGCCCGCCGTTAGTGCCCAGGACCGGAATGAAGACCAGGAGCGGTCTGGGAGGTAGAAGCAGAACCAGAGACGGGAATATCGAGAAGAGTGCGAGCAACAGTGTCAAAGGCTGAGGACAAGAAGGATGGAGACGAGGAGAAGTTCTGCCTTGGGGGGAGAGGTGGGAGAAAGCCCTGGAAGGTCTGGAGGCGGCCAGGGGGCTCAGCTGGGGCGGTGGTCTGGAAAACCCGAGTGCAAATCCAGCCTCAGACACTTACTGGCCGGGTGACCCCGGGCAATCCTGTTTGCCTCTGGTTCCTCATCAGTAAAAGGAGCTGGAGAAAGAAAGTGCAAACTAGTCCAGTGTCTTTGCTGAGAAACCGCCACACAAGGGTCTGAGGAGGGGGAGACATGTTGTAGTCAGCAAAGAAGCAGTTGGTGGAGAGGAAGAATTAGAAGTTACTGGGGCCCATGGGGAGAGGGGACAAGTAATGGGGAAAGTACAACTAACTGGGACAGTTAACGGGGGGCAGGGCCACCAGGACCCCAGGAAGAGGGGAAGCGTTTGTCAGGGGCATAACCATCAAGGAACAGGGCACAACTGTTGGGGAACAGAGGAGGGGGAGGTTAGGGGCACTATTGGGGACAGGAGAGGGGCAGTTTGTGGGAGGAACAATTACTGGGGACCAGGGGAGGAGACAATTAGTAGAGGGCACAACTGTTGGGGAACAAGTGGAGGAGTTATTGAGGTGCAGGGCCCTCCGCGATTCACGGGGACAGAAGCCGAGCTCGTGGGGGACATAACTCCTGGGACACCGGGGAGGGGCAGTTAGTGGGGGGCACCGCTGGCGAGGCTGGGTCAAGGACCATGGCCAGGGGCTGATGGGCAACGGTGAATTCCGTTAACAGGACACGGTAACCGAGGAGTCCGGCCATCAGGGCAGGCCAACAGTTAACGGGGGAAGACTACCAGGGCGGTTAACGAGCGCGGTTAACGCGCAGGGAGGGGCGGGGGCCCGGTTAATGGGGAGCGCGGCTAGCGGGACCCGGTTAACGGGGAGAGGCCGCGAGCCCCAGGGCCGCCGAGCCCCGCCCCCGCCCCGCCGCCGGCCCCTCTGCGCCTCGCGGCCCGGCTGCGCACAGCTCGACGCTCCCTAGGCGGCGCGCCCCCGCGCCTCTCCGCCCCTTCCCGAGAGCGCGCCCCGCCGCCTCACCTTCCCCGGGCCCGGCCCGCTCCGGAGACTCCCCAGTGCCTGCCAAGCTCCCACCGAGGAACTGCCAAAGCCGAGTAGTGCGCAGCCGCACCGAGCAAAGCCTAGCGGCGCCGCCGGACGTGACGTGAGGGCGCACGAGACTGGGGCGGGACGACTCGCGGCTTCGGGGTCGGAACGGAGCTCGTGGCTAGACGCCAATGAGAAGCCCTCAGAGGGTGGGGGTGGAAGGCGGGGGTTGTGGCGACCGGATGTTGCTCGAACCCTCAGCCACTAAGAGAACCTCAGAGGCGGCCAATAGGTTCGCGCGAGGGGAACGCTCCACCTCCCCGCCTCCCGTGTTGCTTAGGCAACGGCAGAGTGTCGAGCTTGGCCCCGCCCCCCAGCCAGGCAGGTCTGGCTCCGTGCGTGCGGCTGCCTGCCGAGGTCTCCGGGTCAGCCCTTGCGCGGCCGGAGGCGGGGCTCCCTAAGAAGCCGAAAGCAGAGGCGGAGTCAAGTTCTTTTTGGCATCCCGAGCTAGGCCGGGAGTGCGGGAGAAGCGGGCTCCGCTCCTCTCCAGCTCGGGGACTGAGAGCTTCACCTCTCCCGTAAAAGTGGGTCGATTTGGACCAGACGACCTCTCCCGGCCTCAGTTTCCTCCCCTGTAAAAATGAGTCAGTTCAGACCAGCTGACCTCTCCTGGCCTTAGTTTCCTTCCCCGTAAAAGTGGGTCGATTTCGACCAATTGACTTCTGGGCCTGTTCCCCGCCCCCCGCAAAACGAACCGATTGGGCCAAAGTCTTTGATCTGGTTCTGAACGGGGGTAGTGGGGGTGAGGAGATACCTTTTCTGATCACCGCCGGCTGGTACCCTTGGTTCCGGCCCCTCGCAGCCAGCTCGGGCCAGTGAGGCCCGGATTCAGATATGCAGTGACCTGTTTTCTCTGGCTTAGCTAAGGCAGTCCTTAGAAGTCACCTAATTGCAACCCCCTCATTTTAGAAGGAAACAGGAAATGAATTTGCCCAAGAGCACACAGGTGGTGAGAGGGAGGGCCAGCTCTTGAACCTGGATCCTGACTCCCAATTCATCTTTCTTTCCACTATCCCACTAGACCTATGAGCCCATAATTCATATTTCATAAAGATTCATACTTTTTTTATTAAGAAATAGGGGTTCTCTGCTACTTAATATGGGGATGACTTCAGATATCTCTTTTCCTTTCTGTGACTTAATTTCCCCATCTGCAAAATGAAGAATTTGGAGTAGGCAAAGTCCTCCTTGGTTTTAGATCCTATTACTTAAAAGGGTAGCATATCAGGAAGAGCACCAGAGTCAGAGAATCAGGCTTTGAGTTCCTATTCCTACCACATAACTGTAACTTTGGGCAAATAACTCTGGGCCTCAGTTTCCTCATTTGTAAAAATGATGGCATACTGGAAGAGCTCATGTATTCCAGTTCTAAGTCCATTTATTAGCCCATTTGTTAACTCAAAGCCAGAGTTCCACCCAAGTGTTCCAAGATCCCTTCCAGCTCTAAATCCTAAAGTGCAGTGGAAGTTGATAGAAAGAAATTTAGGCTTAATGTCTGGCAAAACTTCCAAAGGATTAAAGCTATTTCGAATTTGAACAGATTATCTCTTCAGATAAAGAATTCTTTATTAAAACTGGATGTCTTCAAGTAGAGATTGAAAAAAATGCCTGAGGAGACACTTTGATTAGGTGTGGATTGGATTTTATAGCTCTTGAGCATCAATCTGACGGTGGAGCTGTGCTGAAGAGCTATGATTTGGACTAGCCTCTGAACTTCCAGCTCAGATTCTGTGATTATAACTACCAAAGTTCAGGAGAAAAGAATATGTCGGTAGAGACTTCTCATTTCCTCATCCCATTCCTCTACCCAACCCAGAGTATCCATCCATCCATCCATCCATTCATCCATGCATTCTCTCCCCGCCTAAGCTGCAGCCCTCAGGAGGAGTTGCAGCGCTGTGTGTAATCTTGGATAGAGGCCTGGAAATACTCCGTAGTGTTGAGGTCTGGGCGGCAGAGGATGACATAGCACTTGGGGAGGAAGTAGCCGCTGAAAACACCGCTGAGGCTGCTCATGATGACCAACGCGTTGATGGCTGGCAGGTATTTACCCTGGTAGACACTGAAAGTGGTAACCAGGCCGATCCAGGAAATAAAGTAGAGGAGCAGGCTGAAGGTGATGCATTTGGCCTCGTTGTAGTTCTCGGGCAGATCCTTGCCCAGATAGCTCCAGGTGAAACAGCTGATGGAGAGCAGCCAGGTGTAGAGAATGCTCAGCATATAGCCCGGAGAGCCAGCCCTGGAACACTCCAGCACCACCAGCTCGGGGAACCTGTTATATTCCTTGGTGGGCCAGGGGGTCCAGGCCACCAGCCACGTGATACATATGAGCAGCTGGATAGTCGAACTTGTCGCCACAAAGATGCCGGGTCCATGGTTCTGCACCCAGGAATGATAGAGGGTGGGCTTCTTGGCTGACAACTTGAAGATGAAGACCAGCTGGAAGGAGCGAATGGTTAAGCAAGATAGGAAAACGGCAAAGCCCAGAGCAAAGAGAGATTGCTGTAGCAGGCAGGTGAGTGCTGTGGGCTCCCCAAGGAAGCAGTAGGGGCTGCAGCCGGCACCTGCCAAGGAGCCCAGCATGAGGAAGCACATCCTGCCCCCCGCCGATCTCACCACAGGAGTGTCCAGGTGCCAGGCAAACAGGCTGGCCACCCCTGCCAACAGGAGGAGCAGCAGGGTGTTAGCCCCCATGAGCACCAAGGAGACTGGATGGTGCCAGGGAAGGAACTCAACGGTGCGGTTGAAGCAGGTCTGGCTGCCCTCCGGGGACCATTCATCTTTCTGACATGGCTGGCAAGTGTACTGATCTGGAAGGAAGGAAAAGAATCCTGAGCAGAGACCCCATCATCAAAGCCAAAGACAGCAGGAAAGTTTACATGGAAGGCCTGAGGCCTGGGAGATCCAAGGCCTGCCTCATACCCTGAGGGTTTCCTGTGGAATAGTTTTGGCAGCCAGCAGCTGGGGGTTTAGCTCTCAAGGCTTCCATTATTCAACTTCTATTACTGGCTGTGTGCAAAGCACTGGGCAGATTAGGGGAGAAACGGTAGAAATGGGGTTCTATGCTTGGAATTGTCTCAGCGGGCTCCCAGAGGAGATGAAAGCTCTCGCATGTCCCTTTCTATGACCTTCATAGGGCCACACACACACATATCCTAGAGACCCTTCTACAGTACTTGGGCTATCTGCTGTCCTTGCTACTGAGCTCAGTTATTTTGTGGGCTCCAGTGTATCCCCCTTTTTTCCTCTGAATGGCCAAATTCATTTTTACTACTTCAAAAAGGAAGATGATTTTCTTTTTCCTCTCCAATATTTTCATTAATCGTACCTTTCTGACTTAGGATTCAGTAGTTTCTCTATGTCTGAGTATGTAAGAACAGAAAGGAATATGCAGCAAGAATATTCTGAGAGAAATATACGAAACTCCAACCTAAAACTGGGCACTTTAATCACCAAGATTGCCAGTATATGGTACACAGTTAATAAATGCTTGTTGATTGATTGATCTTGACTATGGTCTACTATATAAATTCTCTTTGAATAGTGTAGATCTGCCAAGATTTTGTCTACTGGGAGGATTCTATTTGTTTCTTGGCAGAGGACAAAAATCTGCCTTTTGCAGGGTAGGTCAGAGAGTACATAACTATGGCCTCCTCAGGGGGTATGTTTCTAGAAGTAGGGCCTTTATGAAGGAATGGGAAAGGAAACCAATTTTAATGAAGTGGGAATGAGATAGAAGCTATAGCTACACACTGAGCCTCTGTTCTACCTTTTCTGATGAGAATAACTGCTTTGCAAACTACATAAATGTCTGTGGTTATTTTAGGTGACATAAAAGCCTGCTAAGATTTGGCTGTGTTGGTTTCTGGGACTGGGGACAGAACTGTGAGGAAGCAGGCAGGCTTCGGGAAGGCGGACACTCACCACTTTGGTTGAGGAAGGTCCCAGCTGTGCAGAGTATACATTCAAAGCAGCAGTGGTGCAGTCCCACTATCCTCCGGGCCGCTCCTGCTTGACACTCCTCAGAGCACACTGATCGAGGCACCTGGATCCAACCAGAGACATCCCACGTTCAGCCTGGAGGAGGCCACAGCCAAAGGATGGGGGTGGGAAGGAGGGACCTTAAAAGGCTCAGGAAGCCAGGCCACAGGGACAGATGTTAGAGCCTCAACGTTCCTGGATAATTCCCTTTCGATTTTCCCAGCAGAGGTAGAGAAGAGTTGTGTCCTCCAACCCCTCACGATCTGGCATGCTGAGAATTTGTAAGTATAGTTCCCTTCCTGACACCCTCCTCCCCCCAGTCACCCTTAAATTCTGGATAGTGACTGCTTTATCAGAGAGTGGACTGGCCACCGGCTGTCCCATTGTGATTTCCAAAGGGGCTCGTTACCTGGTTTTTTTCTTGGTGCCAGAGGATTTTAGTCCCATCTATTTCCAAGCGATCTGGGTACCATGTGGAAGCTCCAATGACTTTGAAGGTCCAATTAGGGCCATTCCAGTCCCATGTAATAATATCATAGCCACTGACCGGATCTCCATATTTATTGAAGGACACAGTATTTCCGTGCAGTATGAAATTCACCTTCTTGATCTCCTCCAGCAGCTGCAATATATAGCAACTATATGTCCCAACCACAGACTGTACAGAGCTTCCCTTAAATACCTGATCTGAACAAAATCAAAGAATTCAAGATAAGAGCTGTCTAAAATGAGGGGAAACAGGGCAGCTGGTGGTGGGGTGGGAGGTAGTGGATAGAGCACTCCCTGGAGTTGGGAGGATCTGGGTTCAAATGTGACTTCAGATGCTTACTAGCCTTGTGGCCCTGGACAAGTCCCTACATCCGACTGCCTCCTTGAGTCCAGGTGCTTTACCCTTCCTAGTGAGCCGGGTTAGGTATAGGGGGCTCCCCTGTTCAGGCTTTTACCCCTGAATTTCACTTTCAGGCAGCCAGGGACATGACAGAGAGGAGGAGAATGAGAAGCTGGGGGGAGAAAGAATTTTCCTAAGGGGATTTGCCTTTGAGTCCCTGAATGATGGGAGAATGAATTTCCAGAACAGTGCTTTGTGGAGGCAAAGCTCTCACCTGCCAAGGATAGATCCTGCCTGTGGCACAGACCCCTGAAGGGCAGCCCAGGAGCTGGTGTAGCCCGCGGGCCACGGCATACACGGCAGTGTAGACGCTGTAGGCTGCATTCATAGAAGAGGAGCTCAGCTCAGAGGTGATATCTGCTGTGAAAGGCAGGTGCTGATTGCAGATGTGATGGTCCCCATTCTGGGCAGGCTCAGCTGCTGACTCTGAGGCCTTCTTGGCCCGGATGTAAGCCTCTTCAAACGCTGTCAAGCCGAGGATCTGCCGCTGCCGGATTGCGACGCCAATCACCGTCCCAATCCTTGAAACGCCGGGCACCTGGGTGATGTAAGTGGAGATGGACCAGGCTTCCGTGCCCAGCCACACTTTGTTGGTCACGTTCCGTAGCACCACGGCCTTAAAGAAGACGTGGGCCAGCCCTTTGTCGCAGAAGACCACCACCACCGTCGTGCCTGAGTTGGTGATGGAGAGCATCATATCCTGCATCACGCCGTCATCAGGTTGGGCTGAAATGGGCACAAAATCCTTATAGGCGATGCAGATTTTCTGTTCGGTGGTCAAGTCCTCCAGCAACTGCAGCCCAAGCCAGCCATAGTCATTATCGCTGCCGATCGCCGAGATCCAGGACCACCCGAACTCCTTCAGCAGCATCACTATCGTGTGAACTTGGTGCTTGTCACTCGGGATGGTGCGCAGGAAGGAGGGGTACTTCCACTTGTCGCTGAACATCATGCTGGTCGCTCCGTAGCTGATCTGTGGGGTGCAGGCCAGTCCGTCAAGGACCAAAGATTAAGCTCTGCGCTAGCTTCCGGGTGCACCGAGACAGAAGTAAAACCTCTCAGATTTACCTTTGAGGTGGAGACTGGGAGGCTTTACATGTGGACACACACACACACACGTGTATACAAAACAGAACTATAAGAAGTTTGGGGAAGGGAGAAATCAGGGAAGGCTGGAAGGCCTCCGAACAGAGGCACAGAGGAGGGAGATGGAGAAGTAGAAGGTTGATTTAATTGTACGGCTGGGTAGATGAAGGGCAGCATTATATAATAGATCTGGAAAAGTAAGTTGAACTGGCTGCAAAGGATTTAAAATGCCAAGCAGAGGAGTTAACATTTGAGCCAAAGGGTAATCAGAAAAAGTGGTAGCTGGAGCATCGGCCTGAGAGGAAGACTTTAGTTTAAATCCTACCTCAGACCTGTGAGCAGTGTGACCCTAAGCCAGTCATTTACCTCTGTGTGCTTTCAGTCCCTTTTTTGTAAAGTGAGACTGACCTCTAAGATCTCCTCTGCTTCTAAATCCGTGATTCATGACCTTCTGAGGTCTATGTTCAGCTCTCTGCTCTAGAAATATCCCTGTAGTGGTTATATTTAGAAAGGGCTGGGCTGGGGAGAGATTTGAGCCAGAGAGAAAAAAGAACAAGTTTGTGGAGTGATTCAGGCCCGCACTAACATGAGTGAGGAGACAGAAGGGAGCATGTGGGACAGTGAAGGCTGTGTGCATTTATGAAGTGCTGGCTATATAACTTATGGCACAGTGCTAAGTATGGGGAGATGACCAAACAGAGAGTCAGCCCCTGATCTGAGGGCATTCACAATTTAATCAAGAAGGCAACATGTTAAGAGTTATGTAGAAACAAGACAGAGACAGGATGAGTTGGAACTAATTGACAGAGAGAAGGCCCTAACATTAAAGAGAATAAGAAAATCCCTCAAAACATCTTCACAGTTAAAGGTTCTGATAAAGGCTTCATTTCCAAAATACATAGAGAACTGACTCAAATTTATAAGAAATAAAGCCATTCTCCAATTGATAAATGGTCAAAGGATATGAACAGACAATTTTCAGAGGATGAAATTGAAACTATTACCACTCATATGAAAGAGTGTTCCAAATCACTATTGATCAGAGGAATGCAAATTAAGACAACTCTGAGATACCACTACACACCTGTCAGATTGGCTAAGATGACAGGAAAAAATAATGATGAATGTTGGAGGGGATGCGGGAAAACTGGGACACTGATGCACTGTTGGTGGAACTGTGAACGAATCCAACCATTCTGGAGAGCAATCTGGAATTATGCCCAAAAAGTTATCAAACTGTGCATACCCTTTGATCCAGCAGTGTTTCTATTGGGCTTATACCCCAAAGAAATACTAAAGAAGGGAAAGGGACCTGTATATGCCAAAATGTTTGTAGCAGCCCTGTTTGTAGTGGCTAAAAACTGGAAATTGAATGGATGCCCATCAATTGGAGAATGGCTGGGTAAATTGTGGTATATGAATGTTATAGAATATTATTGTTCTGTAAGAAATGACCAGCAGGATGAATACAGAGAGGACTGGAGAGACTTACATGAACTGATGCTAAGTGAAATGATCAGAACCAGAAGATCACTTTACACTTCGATAACGATATTGTATGAGGATGTATTCTGATGGAAGTGGATTTCTTTGACAAAGATTCAGTTTCAATTGATAAATGATGGACAGAAGCAGCTACACCCAAAGAAAGAACACTGGGAAACGAATGTGAACTATTTGCATTTTTGTTTTTCTTTCCGAGTTGTTTTTACCTTCTGAATCCAATTCTCCCTGTGCAACAAGAGAACTGCTCAGTTCTGCAAACATATATTGTATCTAGGATATACTGCAACATATCTATCATATATAGGACTGCTTGCCATCTAGGGGAGGGGGTGGAGGGAGGGAGGGGAAAAATCAGAACAGAAGCGAGTGCAAGGGATAATGTTGTAAAAAAATTACCCTGGCATGGATTCTGTCAATATAAAGTTATTATAAAATAAAATAAAATATTAAAAAAAAAAGAAAATCCCTCTTGTAGATGATAGAGTTTTATCTGAGACTTGGAAGAAGCCAGAGAGGGATTGGAGATGGATAGGAGAGAGAGCATTTTAGGGAGAGATTGTCTTGTGGAAGGAACAACAAAGAGATCAGTGTCACTGGGTCCCAGAGTACAAAGGGTAAAAAGACTGGCCAGAAGATGCCCATCAATTGGAGAATGGCTGAATAAATTGTGATATATAAATAATATGGAATATTATTGTTCAGTAAGGAATGACCAGCAGGATGATTTCAGAAAGGCCTGGAGAGACTTACACGAACTGATGCTGAGTGAAATGAGCAGGACCAGGAGATCATTATTTACTTCAACAACAATACTATATGATGACCAATTCTGATGGACGTGGGTCTCTTCAGCAATAAGATGAACCAAATCAGTTCTAATGGAGCAGTAATGAACTGAACCAGCTACACCCAGAGAAAGAACTCTGGGAGATGACTAAGAACCATTACATAGAATTCCCAATCCCTATATTTTTGCCCACCTGCATTTTTTATTTCCTTCACAGGCTAATTGCACAATATTTCAGAGTCCGATTCTTTTTGTACAGCAAAATAATAGTTTGGTCATGTATACTTATTCTGTATTTAATTTATACTCTAATATGTTTAACATGTATTGGTCATCCTGTCATCTAGGGGAGGGGATGGGGGAAAGGAGGGGAAAAATTGGAACAAAAGGTTTGGCAATTGTCAATGCTGTAAAATTACCCATGCATATAACTTGTAAATAAAAAGCTATTAGAATTAAAAACAACAACAACAACAACAACAACAACAAAACAACAAAAAAAGAAGACTGGCCAGGTTAAGAACTCTTAAAAAAAGGGAAAAGATGGGGATGAGTAGGAATACAATAAGTATTGTAGGTCTGGGCCAAGGAAAAAAACATAGAGAAACACTGAAGTTGGGATGGCAGTAGTCTCAAGAGAATTATGAAAACTCAGAAGAGGGAGACATTTGGAAGAAAGATATTCAGAAGGAAAGGGTGATCACTAGTGTCAAATGTTGCAGAGTGGTCAAGAAGGATGAGAACCGAGGAAAAAATCCTTAGCCTTGGCAATTAAGAGATCCACTGGCAGCTTAGAAGAGAGTAGTTTGAGTTGTGAGGAGGTCAACCTTCAGGTCCCAAAGAGTATAGAAAAGAACGAGAGGAAGGAAATAGAGGGGATAAATGTAGGCACCTTTTTTGGAACAGTTTGGTCGAGAAAAAGGGGAGAGAGAGAGGACAATAAAGGAGACATTTTTGAAGATAGGGGAGACTTGGACAGTTTTGCAGGCAGGAGGGAATGAGAAAAAAGTCTGGGAGGCAATTTACTAAAGAAGATGAAATGGATGGGATTTAGGAGGCATGAAGGAGGGTTAGCATGGTCAAAGAGAAAAGCCACTTATTTGACATTTGCCTGTAAAGGAGAGGATAGTTAATGGTATCAAGATGACATGAAATATAAAAGACAAAGAGGAAGTTTGTGTAAACCAGACAAAACCAAAAATCGCCAGTCACTGGCTAAATCCCCAAATGACCCCAAAATAGAGTGGTACACACTAATGGCCCCTATAAATCCTTAACTTAGGGTTGGCCTGGACAGAGATCCAAAAGGTTCCAGCTTACCTGGGGGACCAAGAATGTGCTCAGTAAGGATGCAGACACAGAGGTCAGCTCGGTGTTATCTGGCCCGATCACTGCCACCGCCTTGGGGTAATAGCTGAAGAAGTTTTCAGGAATTCTGATGCGATTGCTGCTCTGCTGAGAGAGAATGCTCAGTGTGGCGTACACATTCGCAGACTTTGAGCATGCATCGTAGAGCTCGTAGCCCAGGGTGATATTGGGAAGCAGAGAGCTGGAGTTGTTGATTTCCTCTATGGCATACCTCATGGCCTGGAAGAGGTGGTAGCCATGTTGATTGAAGCCATTGGACCTATTGGAAAAGCAGATTCAGAGAGAAAAGGTCATCGACAACCCAAGTACCCTCCAGGATGTCTCTTCCAATTACAGTGTGGTCTTGAACCTACAGAATGGAATATCTAACACTTGTATTTTACACTGAGGTTTGCAAGGTGCTGTATGAGATTATCTCATCTGATTCAGGTTTTCATGTTTCCTTGAAGGTTTGTGATATGGATATGCTATTATCCCCATTTTACAGGTTTTCTTACTTGAGGCTCAGGGAGGTCATGTAACTTGCCAGGAAGTGTCTGGGACAGGACTGGAACTTAGTTCTGACTCTAAGGTAAGTCTTCCATTCACAGCACCATCTGCTCTATAATCTTTGGCCTCTCAGCAACTGGCAATAGCAACTCCCTTATTGTGAGAGTGATTAGTCTATTGGAAGCAGAGGTTAGAGAGAAGGCTATAGGAGTCTGGAAGGCCTGATTCCAAGTCTCAGCTCTGACACATGGGATGGTGGGCAAGCCAATGAACCTCTCCTTGCTCTAGACATGTTCTAAAACTTAGTGGAAGAGAAAGTAAGTTAGTAGAGGAAGTTTCCTCATATGGGAGATCCAAAGAGGAATGAGGTCACAAGTCTAGTCACTGCCTGTTATTCTGTTTCTATAAACTTGACTTTTACATCCCTTTGCAGAAAGGTGAATCTGGCCACGTGATGTCAGGAAAAGTTTTCACACTAGTCAGGGGTATGATGGGCTATTTTGGAAGTATAGTCCTTGTCAATGGAGGTCTTTAAGAAGAGAACATTTGTTTAGTAGCCTGGAGTGAGGTTCCTTTTTGGGTATAGTTTGGACTAATTGACTCCCGAGACCCTTCCCACTCTAAAATTCTGAGAGGAGGACGAAAACAAGCATTTTTAAAGCACCTAGTGCTAGGCACTGTGCTAAGCCCTTTACTCTCACAACAACCCTGGCAGGTAGGGGCAATAATCTCCATTTTGCAAATGAGGAACCTGAGACAGATATTAAATAATCTGTCCAAGATCCTACTGAGACATCCTAGTGTCTGAACCGGCATTTGATTTCAGGCTTCTCTTGAGGAGTCTAATTGGGAAAGACAAAAGAGGTGGAGCCTAAAATTCAACAGAGATGCCAGAACAAAATAAGAAAATGATAAGGGCAGAGGGAAAAGAGTAAAAGATAGATGAGGATGGGTGAGCATCCCAAGAAAGGATTCCCCCAGATTCCCAAAAACCTTTCTCAATGGAGATCTTGGCAATAGAGAATGGCGTAAAGGGAAGCTGGTTCAGATGAAGGTCCTAATCCAGCAAAACTCTAGAGACAAGGAATTAGCAAGTTAGCTTCCACCTGAGTAGATTGCACCATGGAAGCCATCAGTGCTTCTCAGTAGATGGCTTCCATGAGGTTGGGGTTCAAATGCCTCACTTACCTCTCACATAGAGTTACCTCAGGTTTGAGTCTGACTTCATCATAGACAGAGTGGATGGGGAACAGTCCTGCGATGATATGGTCACCAGGCATCTTGAAGTCGGAAAGGGCCTTTATTTTTTGAAAGCTGAAGAGGCAGGAAATGAAAAGAGGCAGGGAGACAAAGTGAAATTTAAAAGGGATCATACTGTCCAGATGGAGAATCTCTTTTTTTCCACTTCAGTGTCAGAGGTACTCCCTCTCTGGAAGCTCAGGACTACTGAATGAGGCAGAATCTGGAGCTCTCCCCTCATCCTCCTCAATTTTATGCTTTGGAAAGGGGCGGGTTTTGGATATGATACAAAACCCAACACCAGCAGCTAAAATGTTCGAGTTGGACTTCCTGGCTTGCGGTTCTGCACAGGAACCCAAGGGATGCTCTTGGGGCAAATGAGGGGATGAATAGTCCTTGCCTCAAACAGGTGGCCTCCATTGCTTCTCATTTGACAATTGTGGATTTTAGATCAGGAAGGGTGTGGTAGAGTTTTTGTTGTACCATACTTTTGCTAAACCCTAGGAGGCTGCATTAAAGGAAGCTATTTGTATAATTTAGTTGGGGGGGAGGTCTATCCTACTGTATATTGGCACTAGAGCAACTGATCCTTCCCTGACCAATTTCCCAAGGCAGGTCTTGATTGCTTTGTTCTGCACGTCTTTTTTGCACTTTGTTGGAAATAAGGGAAGGAGTTCGGGGAGACATCTTGGAGTGAGAAGGGCAGTATGTTATCATGGAGATGACAATGAACTTGGAGAAGGGAAGACTTGGGGTCAAATGTCAAAGTCTCTTAAAAAGTCTTTCTCTGTCTCAGTTTTTTCATTTGTAAAAATCAAGGGGTTGATTTTAGCCTTAAAGGTCCCTCACTCAGAGCTTTAAATCCATATTGTCTTCAGTCATTCCCAACTCTTCTTGACCCATTTGGGGTTTTCTTGGCAGAGATACTGGAGTGGTTGGCCATTTCCTTCTTCAGTTTATTTCACAGATGAGGAAACTGAGGCAAACAGGATGAAGTGGCTTGGCCATAGTCACACAGCAAATAAATGACTTGAGGCTGAATTTGAACTGAAGAAGCTTCCCGACTCCAGGGCTCATACCCTGTACACTATGGCGCCCCCTAGTCGCACAATTATATAATTCTTTGAATTATTGAATTCCTCAATCTGTGAACTAATTTTTTAATGTTTTCATAACTATTTCAATATAACTAGTTTCTTTTGTATATTCTGTATATTCTATTTTATGCATTTAAAAGCCTTATTCTAAGAGTCCACAGGCATTATCATTCAGTCAAAGGGATCCATGACCTCCTCAAATGAAGAATCCCTGCCTTCCCCTGTGTTACCCATCCATCACTTTGAATGCATGTTTGAGCACTTTTGGGGAAGCATCTGTGTTAAGTTTGTCTGATTTCAAGATCAGTGTATTATCCACTAAAGCATATGTCTGTCTTTGTATAAATTATCTGTGCATGTGTCATAGTCCCTTACTCTACTGTAGGTTCCGTTATTTCTTACCTAATTTTTATTATCCTCAAATCCAAACTCAGTTCAACCTTGATTCAATGACTAAATCCTACCCATCAATTCTATCTGCAGAACACAGGATCTATTTCTTCTTCTTGACACCTCTTCTTCACTAGGAAGTCTTTGCAGCCTCCTTGACAAGCTGGGTGGGTCCCCTAAATGGTCTTTGGCTCCTTCGGGCCTCAGATATATTGATCTTAGATTGACTGGGAAGTCAGGAAAAGGTGTCAAATTTCCCACCCCACTTTCTACAAAGGAATTCTAGCATGGGGTAATGCTAGGGGAGCAGGGGAGTGGACTTTAGGACATAAAGCTTGATGAACTGGTAGCTGCTACCAAAATTTTTATGGAGACATTTGTTCTTGAAACTCTTTGAAACTCAAATTCTGTTTGTTCTGAGGTATTCAATACATGATGGGAAAACCAGAAGGGCAGAACTGTGCATAAAAGCTCAGATTTATGTAGTACTTCCCCCCCCCCCCTCCCCATCTCATTTGATCCTCATACAAACGTTGGTAGTTAGGGAGAGGGAATTGATGTGAGATTTAGGCACTTGTCCAAAGACCCACAATTTGTGACATAAACTGGACTCCTCTCACCTGAAAAGCTGATTAAAAAATACTCAAACTCTTAGTGGGCAAAGGCAATAAACATTTATTAAGCACCTTCTGTATGCCAAACTTTTCCCTCGTTTGATCCTCACAACAGCTTTGGGAAGCAAGTGCTTTTATTATCCCCATTTACAGATAGAGAAACTGAGGCAGGCATTCACCAAATGCCCTTCTTGTCCAAGGTCAGCGCGCTGCTGGTGGCAGGATTTGCACCTGAGTGTTTCTGGAAGCTCCATCCCGATGCAGTCTTTGGTAGTGGGGTGGGGTGGGCTGGCTGAGGGTCCGCACAAGTTGGGGCCCCGGCTTCGGGGACTTGGGTGGTCAATGTCCGCCCCTGTTCTGACAGGCCCAGTTTCCTCTGGGAGCCTTGGTCTGGGCCTCCAAGCAAACCCAGGCTCGACTCGGGGAGGGCACCGGCAAGGGGAGGGGCGGCAAACACGGGGTCCGTTCCAGTTTTCCATGCTCGCCGCCCCGGGAGTCCCCCGGATTCCTCCTTAGGCTATAAGACAAATGTATGCAAATCAAGGCATGCAAAGGAGCGCCTGCTTTGGTTCCACCGGTTCGGGGGCGGGCGCGACCGCCAGGTGGTAGACCCCTTCCGGAGGCGAGGGAGGGGAGCGAAGGGAGGGCCTGCACTGCGCCAGCGGTCCGCGCGAGGGCGCTCGCGGGTCCCGACGCTTCCGTTCCCATGACGTCCTCGGGCGCGGAGGAGGAAGAAGCCCAGCCAGTTCTCGCGAGAGGCGCCAAGGGAACGGAGCGGCGGGAGCCGGCGGACGCGGCATGGCTGATGTGATGGTCTACAGCAAGGAGTGCACCAGCCGCCTAGGCTGGACGCGCCTCCGCCGGGCCCGTTCCCCGCTGGGCGTGGGCCGCCGGGCGCGGCGGCGGGCCCGCTCCTTAACGGTCGGGAACCAGCGGCGGCTGCGGCTGCGACTTCAGCAGGCCGAGGCGAACGGCGTGGCCTGGCTCGATGATGAGGACGCGGCGGACGCCGTGGTAGTGGGAAGCGAGTGGAGCGCCCGGGACAAGAAGGCGAAGAGGAAGAAGGAGCGGCGGCGGGAGCGCGCCGAGCGGGAGCGCGAGCGCCGGGAGCGCGAGGAACAGTTGCTGGAACGTGAGCTAGAGGAGCGTCAATGGAGGCAGCTGCGGCAGCTGCGCGAGCTACAAACGCAGAGGGAGCGCGATGAGGCCGCGGAGGAGAGCGTGGCTCCCGCCCCCCCGCCGGGGCCGTTGGCGGGCGGCGACTCCGAGGGGCCCGAAGAACCCCCCCGGGCTCCCGGCCCGGGAGAGCCCTTGGTGGTGCGGAGCAAGGGCGGCCTCCTAGTGCTGCTGAGCCACACGCAGGTCAGCCCCGGGGAAACTGAGGCCCGTGGGCCAGTGACTCCGCCCCACTCACGGCGAGTTATGGGGGGGGAGGTGGGTTCTAATTGGCGTGACGGAAACAGCTCCCTGCCCCTGACGTCAGCACCGCCCCTTCTCACGGAAGGGAAACTGACTGGAGAATGGAGACCCTCGGTCTTCCCCTTCCTCTTATCTCCCTCACCACCACCACCCCCTCTCCGCCCCGGGAGGTCGCGCGGGTCTGAGCCACCCTCCTTCCCGGCCCGGGGCGCGTTGTCCGAGCCACGCCCCTTAATTTAGAGATGACCGGTTAAGTGGAGCCGATCTCCGAGTCCCTTCCGGAGCCTGGGCTGCCCGCCCTGGAGGGAAACAGTGTTCTCACCCGTCTGAAATAGAAGAGCTTGACAAAGAAGGGATACAAGTTGTAGCACCACGAGCATTGTGGGAGCCTGAAGCCTGCGTTTGCACGTGGCCTCTGCTACTCGGGGCCTGCGGCTCCACCTCTCCCAGGCTCCGCATCCGAATCAGGGTTGGGTTGCCTGGCCGTGTAAATGGGTGAATCCATGGCCAAGGAGGCCTTCCAAGCTGGGGTCTTCTATGTTTGGGGAATGATTGTTGGCATGGAAAGGGAATGGGCTTAAGTGATGAACCGATCACAGTTTTTAAGTTGGAAGGGATTTTGGCCCGACCACAGCATTTTATAGAAACGAAAGCCAAAGACCCAGATGCTGAGGGATTGGCTTGTTCAAATTTATAGATCATTGCGTGGCGTCTAGAACTATGGGGTTTGGTTCAGACCTCTTGATGTTACACCATGCTGGCTTCCTTTCTGATGCTCAAGTTTCAAATTTATGATCTGAACTCGAAGGCCTACTTTTGACAAGTTTGTTTAGCGTTGGCAAGAGCGGCTCTGCTTTAGCTGGTTGGATTTTTTTTTAAACTAGTGGCTAACGGAACTTCATGTGGATGTCGCTTTTCCCTAGAGGATGAGTATATTGGATGAGTGAGTCTTTTGTTGGTGCCTCTTCACAGTCCCATTGGCCACGGTGAAAGATGTCTTCACTGGCTGTAGAGGCATAACCTGGGAGATTAATGAAATAGGGAGCGCTGTCTTAGAGCAAAGCTTGGTCTACCTACTTTTAAAAGTTTGCATTACTTTCAGTATAACTAATTTCCTTTATAACCCTTTGCATTTTGTGCATTTTGAAAGCAGCCTCTAGGTTTCAACAGATTTCCAAAGGGATCCATGCCACAGAAAAGTGAAGGAACACTATCTTAGAGACTATAACAAGCAGCCCTTCCCTGAAAGGTCAGAGTGGAAAGAACCCCTCATTTAGAGTAAGAAGATTTGGAACCAAAAAACTAGTTTGCCTATCCACCATTTGTGACCTTGGTCTGGGAATGGATGAGTCGGTAAATCAAAAGTTGTTAAACTCTGAACTGAGACTACAAATAGAAAAATCAGGGATCTCCCTGCTCTCAGAGCTTTCCTCTTGTAAAAGAATGTTCAGGGGCTGATGGAAAGTCTGGAAGTGTCTAAGAGCATTAGGGTACAGAGCAGCAAGGCCAAAGACCCATTAAATTAAGATCTGGGCATAGAGGTAGCCCAGGGACCAGGGACCTTATATTTTTTTTCAGGAAACAGAGTTGTTGACTCGCATCTCATTCAAGTCCTGTGAACGATTCAGCAGGTGGGGAAAGGTGATTTCTGGTCCATAGAAAGCCATTAATAAATGCTTGTTGGTGAGCTACTTTTCCTCCTCTTGCCTTCCTGCCCACTGGCCAACCAGAATGGATTCTGGGAAGGCTTGGAGGAGGATACAAGGAAGAGAAAAGGGATGGTTCCCCATGTTAACTTTTTGAGCTTAATTTCTCATCTTTATAATGAGGTGAATAGAGTAGAGGAAGAATTCTTAACCCTAGAGTGGCCTAGAAAAGCTTATTCATCCTTTTTCTGGAGAATTTATAAAATGGAATACTTAGGATTCACAAAGGAAACCTATCCATAAAATTTTTTTTTTAAGTTCACAGACTCTAGATTAAAATGATCCCACGTCCTTATTTTCTTGGTGTTTAGAAATTATGACACGATGGTAAATGAGTTCCTCAGAATTTTGTAATTATTTGATCATTGGTCTCCAGATATGTAAACTTTAATTTTTTTTGTTCTTTTCTTTCCCACTAGACTTTTACCTTCACTGGGAAGTGTCGGATGACCTGTCTTTATGGCCGAGTACAGGTGTTTGGTTTTATCATCAGCCAGGGCCAGCCAGCCTATGACCTTTATTCTCCCCTCACCAACTGTGCCCTGACTATTGAAGCAATTAGGTACGTGGTGCCAGAGAAAAGCCTGAAGGATATGAAACTGGAAGTCCGAGCGTTGATCAAAGATCATCTTTTTTCAGGTAATTAAAAGATCTGGAGAATGATCACTATTCATTCCTCAAATTTGAGATGGGCATTTATATAGATAGATAGGATATTGTTCTGGGCACTGAAGGATCCAGAGTTAAGTAAGATAGAGCCTCTGCCCTCTTGATCCTTAGCATGGAGATGAGAGGCAGAGAGGACACCCGGGTCATAGCTGCAGATATGAGTGATAGGCCCTGTGATATGATAAATGCCTCAAAGTCTGGAACTTGTGTTCAGAGAAGGGAGAGAGCATAGTTGTTGAGGAGGTGGACCAGGGCTCCAGGCCATCATAGGTAAAGGATACCTATGAGGGAATAGGAGATGAGCAGCAAACAGCTTGTAGGCTGGGAAAAGAGATGGCAGTCATACTTGGGAGTCCGAAGGAGCAGACTGGGCTAAGTTGGCAGGGAGGGGTGGATGAATTAAAGAGAAGAGAAGAGTAGAAGGCTGGGCTGAAGGCTCTTGTAATAGTCCATACATTAGGAGATAGGGCAGATGAACTAGTTTTTCTCTCTAAGATGGAGGTGATCAAGTTTGGAAAATGGCACCATAGCAGTTTTCACCATGTGGATGAATTACAACTTCTGAAGTAATTTGCTTTGTTCTTTTTGCAGCTAACGCATTTCATGTGTTGAAACAGTTTTCTCCTATGTGTTCCATTGTTCTTCTCGAAAGTCTGGAGACCCGTGCTATAGACTTCATCCTGAGCTACTCACCTTTTTCTCACCTTTTCTCGGGAAAGGTAGTATCCTTCATACTTTTTGTAGACGTGGCCTGGTAGAGCCAGCCTCGCTCAGAAAGCTCTGTCATCTTCTGAGAGATGCTTATGAGCTGACTCTTGTGAAGAAATAGCTGACTGGACTGATCTCAGTGATTTAGTAGAGTTGGGTGGACAAGACATTGAATGGACAGGCTTTTAGAGGAGTTTGATCACTCTACCTGGCTTTTCTCTCTGTCTTCTTTGCTAGCTCTTCATACTTTAAACTTGGGGGACTCCAGGGCTTGGTCCTGAGCCAATTTACTGCAGACCCCTGTGGCAGTCACTCTAGTGAAAAATTTGAGTCCCTTCTCATAACACTGTTTTTAAATACATGAAGTAAAATATAGAAGATTACAAAGGAAGCCAATGATATCTAGATGTAGTCATCAGAATATTATAGAAACATACCCCAGATGCTCCATGACATCTTGCTTTGTGGTCTCATCAGTTCAGTTGTCATTTCTGTGCTGCTGGCATAGTCTTAGTTTCTCTGAGCTCACCTCACCTGTGGCTTTGGGATGTTTTGAATTAGATTTCCCAACAACATTTCAAACTCAGTACAGAACTCATTTTTTTAAATTTTATTTTGTCTTTTCCCCAGTTTCACATTAAAAATGACTTTTTTTGGGGGGAGAAGTTATAGGTGTACATTCTTCCCTCTCTCCCATATTTCCTTACGGAACTCAGTCTTTTTTTTTTTAATGTGGCATATTTTAAAATAGCTTTTTATTTTCCAAAATAGACTCAAAGATAGTTTTCAGTATTTCACCCTTGACAAATCTTCTGTTCCATTTCTCTTGCCCCTCCTCTCCTAGACAGTAAGTAATCTAACATAGATTAATCACGTGCAGTTCGTCTAAACATTTCTATATTTATCATGCTGCACAAGAAAAATCAGATTAAAAAAAAAAACCAAGCAAACAACAATGGCGACCAAAAGTGAAAATACTATGTTGTGATTCACATTCAGTTCTGACAGTCCTTTCTGGATGCAGATAGCTCTCTTGATCACAAGAGATTACAATATTAGCATTGGCCTGCATCATCTTTCTGTTGAAAAGAGCCATATCCTTCAGAGTTGATCATCGTATAATCTTGTTGCCATGAATAATGTTCTCTTGGTTCTACTCACTGCACTTAGCATCAGTTCACGTAGGTCTCTCCAGGCCTCTTTGAAATCACACTGATTGTTTGTTATAGAGCATTCATATACCATAACTTACTCAGCCATTCTCCAACTGATGGACATCTACTCAGTTTGTAGTTCCT
The DNA here is from genome assembly GCF_016432865.1 of Antechinus flavipes. Taxonomy (NCBI): domain Eukaryota; kingdom Metazoa; phylum Chordata; class Mammalia; order Dasyuromorphia; family Dasyuridae; genus Antechinus; species Antechinus flavipes. The sequence goes on from NC_067400.1 coordinate 600,170,473, forward strand.
TGTCATTACAAAAAGGGCTGCCACAAACGTTTTTCACATGTGGCTCCTTTACCCTTTTTTAAGATCTCTTTGAGATACAGCCCAGTAGAGATATTGCTGGATCAAAGGATATGCACAGTTTTATAGCCTTTTGGGCATAATTCCAAATTATTCTCCACAATAGTTGGGTCACTTCACCACTCCCACCAGCAATGTTTTAGTGCCCCACTGGTCTCACATCTATTCAACATTTATCATTATCTCTTCCTCTCATCTTAGCCAGTCTGAGGCATGTGGAATAGTACATTCAGAGTTCTCTTAATTTGCATTTCTCTTGAAATCAGTAGTGATTTAGAGCATTTTTTATATGACTAGAAATATTTGTAATTTCTGTACAAAAATTGTTAATATCCTTTAACCATTTATCAGTTGGAGAAAGGCTTGCATTTTAAATTTGAATTAATTCTTTATTCATTTTAGAAATGGAGGCTTTATCAGAGCCCTTGGATGTAAAAATTTTTTCTCAGTTTCCGGCTTCCCTTCTAATTTTGGCTGCATTGGTTTTATTTGTTAAAAACCTTTTTAATTTAATATAATCAAAATTATCCATTTTGCTTTTCATAATATTATCTAGTTCTTTGGTCATAAATTCCTTTCTTCTCCAAAATCTGAGAGTTAAAGGATTCTTTCTCCTGATTCGCTTATAAATATCACACTTTTATATCTTAAATCATGAACCCATTTCGACCTTTTCTTGGTATAGGGTGTTAGGTATTGATCAATGCCTAGTTTCTGCCATATTGTTTTCCAGTTTTCCCACCAATTTTTGTCAAATTGTGGGCAGAACTCATTCTTGTTTTGTTTTTTTTTAAGCTTTTTATTTACAAAATATATGCATGGGTAATTTTTCAACATCAACCCTTGCAAAACCCATTCCAAATTTTCTCCTCCTTTCCCCAATCCTTTCCATGTACATGTTAAATATCCAATATATGTATACATATTTATACAGTTATCTTGCTGCACAAGAAAAATCAGATCTAGAAAGAAAAAAACCTGAGAAGGAAAACAAAAATGCAAGCAAACAATAATAGAAAGAGTGAAAATGTTAATTTGTGATCCACACTCATCTCCCATAGTCCTCACTCTGGATGTAGATGGCTCTCTTCATTACTGAATAATTGGAACTGGTTTAAATCATCTCATTGTTGAGAAGAGCCATGTCCATCAGAATTGATCATCGTATAGTCTTCTTGTTGCTTTGTACAATGATCTCCTGGTTCTGCTCATTTCACTCAGCATCAGTTCATATAAGCCTCTCCAGACCTCTCTGAAATTGTTGGTTGTTTCTTACAGAATGGTAATATTCCATAACATTCATATATAATAACTTATTCAGCCATTTTCCAACTGGTGGGCATCCACTAAGTTTCTAGTTTCTTAAACTACAAAGAGGGCTGCCACAAACATTTTTGCACATACAGGTCCCTTTCCTCCCTTTAAGAACTTCCTGGTTTATAGGCCCAATAGAACCACTGCTGGGTCAAAGGGTATGCGCAGTTTGATAAATCTTTGAGCAAAGTTCCAAACAGCTCTCCAGAATGGTTGGATCCATTCACAGTTCTACCAACAATGTATCAGTGTCCCAGTTTTCCTGCATTCCCTCCAACATTTGTCATTATTTTTTGCTGTTATTTTAGCCAATCTGAGAGGTGTGTATTGGTATCTCAGAGTTGTCTTAATTTGCATTTCTCTAATCAATAGTGATTTGGAACATCTTTTCAATGGTAGCTTCAATTTCTTCATCTGAAAATTGTCTGTTCATATCTTTTATTTATCAATTGGAGAATGGCTTGATTTCTTATAAATTAGAGTCAATTCTCTATATATTTTGGAAATGAGGCCTTTATCAGAACCTTTGAATGTAAACATGTGTTTCCAGTTTATTGCTTCCCTAGCAGAACTTATTTTTGATCCTCCCTTCTTCTGAATCTCCCTCTTGGTACCTGCTGGACCAGCATCCTCATAGTTACTCGGGCTCATGAGTCTGACTCTCACTGCCCAGATCCTTCCTGGTGCAGGCCAGGCCTCATTGCCTGTACCTTCTGGTCGGCCTCAGTCTCTCTCCCCACTCTAATCCATCTTTCACTTGGCGGCCAAAGTAAGGTTTTGAAAGCACAGGAATAAGTCAACCCCAACTCGTGGCTTATCACCTATAGGATAGAATATCCTCAAAAATATCAGCTCTTTTCTGAGCTGGCTCCTTCCCTCCCTAGCCGCCTTGCTATGTGCCAGGTGTTGTACTGAGCACTAGAAGTACAAATGAAAGCCAAAAGGAGCCCAGGCTCTGCCTTCAGGGAGCTTATGTTCCCACTGGAGGAAGGCAAGACATGAAAGGGAGCTGAAAAGCTGAGGAGGGCAATGAAGAAGGAAACCTGGCTAACTTGGGTTTGTCCTTAAATAGAATTTCCAGGCACAGCCGACTGGTCAGGGAAAGGGTGAAAAAGGAGAATAAAGGAGGGAGAGGAAAGAAGCAAGTGGTTTTGAAATGTTAGTGCTTTACAGAGTACAGTTTTTATTCCTGTTCTACAATTGAGGAAACTGGAGCAGGTGGAGGTGATATGTTTTCCCCAGACTTAGCCGGGTAGTAAGTAAGCATATAAGATTGTATGTGAACTCCTGACCCCAGGCCCAGCAATTATTATCAATTACCAATTATTATAATCAATTACCAATTATTATCCACTGCAGTACCTTCTCTCAGGGTAAAAAGGCTCCTGGAGAAAGAAGTTCAGACCTTGGAGGGCTTTTTGCCTGGCTGCCTCTCCTTCCACGTGCCTTGTACACTTTTCTTCCTCATCTCTATCCCCTGCTTTCCTTCAAGATTCAGCTCAAGTTCCACCTTATGAGGGATCTTTTTCTCTGAGATCACAATCATCCATTTATATGTCTTGTATGTAAAATATTTTATGTTGTTTTTTGAGGTCAGCTATTGTTTTTGTCTTCCATTGTGTCCTCGGCACTTCTCACAGTGCAAATAGTTTCTGAGACTGGTTTGTTCATTTCTTCATGGTCCTCTTCTGTAGAAAGCTAGCATTGGTGCCGGGAAGTTTGTACCCCTCCTGGCCCTGGCCAGTCACCTCTTCACTGTCTGCCTCAGCAGAAAGGGAGCTTCTTTATCCAGGGGAGTCACCAGGTCAGGCCCTCCCTTTGGCTTTTTTTTCCTTTTGTTTTCATTACCTCATTTTGTTCCTTCTGGTCCATGTATGTTTGTTCTTTATTTCTCTTTGCTGTCTTCCCAAGTTTTTCATTGACAGTGTAGCTTTTTAGAATCTTCCTCGTTAGTACCTTTGGGTACTTGGTCTCCAGTTAAAAGTTTAATGAGTAAAAAACCAACATCTGTAATGCTAAAGTTCTTGAGTTTTTACAATTCCTGTCCTCAAAGCCTCTGAAGGAGGCCAAGCCTGGCCCTTGATGCTTTCTGTTCTTCCCACTCTTACTGGCTAGCCTGCCTCTCTTCAACTTCCACCTTGACTGTCCTTGGCACCTTATTACTATACTTGTTTTCCCTTCCAGCTTAGCATCTCTGTTCCATCAGAACACTTTTGTCATTGAGGGTCTGTGTCCACTAAACTTTAGCATTTTAATGTTCCCTATGATTCGAATTCATCCTGTAGAAGCCCCTGGCCCACCTTTTCCTTATGGTTCACATCATTCTCTGTGACAACCACGCTAGCACCCCAGACACCCCAGAATCAGCTGGAGGCAAAAGTCCCTAGTCTTTATTCTTGGTCTTAGACACAGGATTGAACAGGATGGAAGCAGAATCTCCGCAACCGCCTTCTGCCTCGTCTACCACCAAAGAGTGACTCTGGCTAGTCTTACTCCACCCCCTAGTCCCTCCTACAATCCTCTGTATACACCGGTCATTGAGCCAGCACCAATAGTGGAAAGAACCATTTTCCAAGCATATGCCCATAGAGTATTGTCCAATCAGTAGTTAACCTCAAGTGCTCAGCTGTCCGGACTTCAGTGCATTGACTCAGTAGTTTCAGCCCTCTATAATTCTCTAGAGAGGATCTCTGCAAAGAACTGTCAGTCATGGAGTATTTGCTCTACCCTGGGTGCTGCTAAGTCCAAATGTAATCAACGAAGCAACCAGTAGCCAAAAGTTTGCATTTTAACAATGAGCTAGATAAGGATGTACAGAATAAATTTAAAGAAAATAACTACATGTAAATACGAAGTAATTGATGGTAGGAGGAAACACTCTCAGGAGCAGAGAGATGGTTGTGCTTGAACTGTAATTTGAAGGAAGAGAAGGAATGATTTTTAGTCATAGAAGGAAGCCAGCAAAGATTGGTAAGTGATAATAAGACAATGTCAGGATGTTGCCTTTGGGAGAATTTTCTATCATCCTTTTAAAATGCACACTTTCATTCTTTCCTCTGGGGGTAACTCTAAAAAGAAGAAATTGTAAGCCAGTGGAGGCTATAATTCATTTATAACAGTGATGCTTAGGAGACCATTGGACAGCCTCTTAAGAGGTTTTTTATCTGAATTCTCTATTTTTGAGGTTTGTGATATATAAAGATACATACCATAGGCATATGTGCATACACATATCTATGTGTTTGTTGTATTTAATTTGAGAAGATTAGGATTCCTAGAAAATGAATTTCACAGTCAGTAGGAACTCAGGCTGAGGTTGAGTAGAACTAGCAAGATGAGGGAGATGTGAGAAAGATGACAAGGAAAAAGCTAAGAAAGGCTGAGAATACAATGAAAAGTTATTTGTTTCTGTGATACTTGGCATTTTGCGTTTCAGACTCTTTTTAAAAGTTGAAATTGTTCATCTTTAGAAACAGGCGGTGTCCTCCTACAATCTGGAGCAGTTAACCATGTCTTCTATCGGCATTAAGAAATGTGAGGAGGAAAGTGGCTTTCACTTGTCTGAGAGTAGCAGTTCAGCCATAGAAGAGTTAATCTCTGCTTGTTGTGGTAAGGAACTGACATACTTTTACTCTCTTCCTAAATTAAAGCTTAATTTTAGGCCACCAGAGACTGGAGAAGACTCCTATGAAAAAGTTTGCCACATTGAAGAATTTGGTGTGTTTTGTTTCCCTTCCAGAGGAATTTGATGGCTGCCCTATCATCTTGGCTTGTGGGCCAAAGTGCATTGGCAAGTCCACCTTTAATAGATACCTGATTAACCAGCTGCTGAACTGGTGAGTGCATTCCTGGGCCTTGATTTGCCACTCTTCCCCCCAGCCGTGCAATTGATCCCAAGTCATCTTACATGCACACTGAATCCCAACCTCTCTCAGTGCAAATGGCTACCACATTTTGCTGAGGATTTAAAGTGCCTCCCCTCGCCCTGCCTTGGAAACAATAGCATTTGAGTATGAGGACTGATACATTTAGGTGATAAGAGTAGGTTTGAGACTGTGAAAGAATGCTGTGTTGAAATCTCTCTCCTTTTTTCCCCCCCAACTCTTAGTCAGATAACCTTAGACATTGCCTAGGGTTCCAATAAAAAGTTGGGACTTCTAAAGTTCCTTTCTTATACTAAATCTATGGTTCTTTGCTACCCTGGTTGTAGGTTAAGGATGATTCTGTCCCACTGTTGGTCTTCCCATCCCCACTAGTCCTTGGAGGCAGAACTCTGTGTTTTATTTTTTCCCCCCAGCTCTTTGGCAGAGTTTCAGTGCGTTTAGGTCCCCTGCCTTTGGCGACTGGCTGCCCTGGTGGAGTATGGATTCCATTCACACCTTTTCTTTCTTGTTGCTTATGCCCTTATACAACCGAAAATCTGTAGGACCCTGTCCTCAGCAGGGAGGGGGCTTCTCTTCAGTCTTAGAGCAGGACTTTTTGGTCCCCCTGTTATGACTGGCCTAATAGGTTTTGCACAAATGCTCATCTAATGAATGGAGACAGCAGGAATAAGTTTAGGGATAATCAGAGCTGCAAAATGATTGTGAGGAAGACTCAAACAATTCTTGGAATAAAAAAAAATTATTTTTTTAAAATAATTTTTGGAATATAGGCTGTGTGATGGGAGGGAGGCAAGGGAGAGTGAACTAGGGCAAGCTGGACTTGATCTGGGAGTGCTCTTGATCTTTAGAAGCATTACCCTCAATTCAGGGTAATTTCAATGGACTTGTGGTAGCCATTTGCACTCAGACAGGTCGGGACTCAGTGTGCATCAAAGCGTAGTGTTTTCACTTTTTTTGGTAATGTTTACTTGCTTGGTTTTTTTCTCTCATTTCCCCCCATTTTGATCTGAGTTTTCTTGTGCAATGTGATAAATGTGGAAATATGTTTAGAAGTTGGTTGGTTGCCCTTCGTTCTCGAAGGAGACTACAAGGACATCACTATGTTATTGTTGAGTTTTCTAGTATGTCTGACTATGACTGGTCAGACCGATCAAGCTTGAAATGCTCTGCCATAAATCTAACACAAATAGTCCACATGAACATTTGGGAGCTTCTCTAACTCTGCACAACTCATGTTTCCTTTGGTCTAATTCAACTCTGCTTTGCTCATAGAGCCAAGCACCTTTTCTGATGAGGGCATGCCATGCTGGGTGGTCCTATGCCAGTATCTCCCATGTCAATCGATTCTAAAGTTCTTAAGAGAAACCTTGAGAGTGTCCTTGTATTGCTTTTTCTGATCACCTAATGAGCACTTGCTCTGTGTGTGTTCTCTATAAAATATTTTTTTTTGTCAAATGTACATTTGGCAGTTGAACTGGTCAACCCAATGGAATTGTGCTTTCTGCAGTAGAGTTGGAATGCCTGGCAGTTTAGTTTAAGAAAGATCCTCAGTGACCACTATCTTATCCTGCCACAGATGATCTTCCTAAGACAATTCAAATGGAAGCGATTTAATTTCCTGGCACTTTGAAATTGAATGTTTTGAAAGATTGGACATGTTTATTAACCTCTATTGGATTGCTTGCTGTGTAGGGGGAGATTGCTTGCTGTGTAGGGGGAGGAGGGAAGTGGGAAGGGAGGGAGAAAAATTTGTAATGCAAGGTTTTGCAAGAGTGAATGTATCACACTACTGCTGCTCTCAAAAGTCAATATTTTGTCTTTGGCATGTAGCACTGAAGAGTTAATATGCTATGTAGAATTAATAAGAATTGCATTGATCCTTTCAAAATGGTGATGATTTTCTTTCTCTTTAATTTTCCCCCAGTATTCCCTGTGTCGACTTTTTGGATTGTGACTTAGGACAGACAGAATTCACTCCTCCTGGTTGTGTTTCTTTGTCTAATGTTACAGACCCTATTTTTGGTATGTATTTAAGTACTCATTTAAAGGCTTTCTTGCCATGACTTCTCTGCTATTACTGTCCCTTCATTTTCATCAAACCATTCAGATGCTTTCATGCTGGGCATCTCCTTGTCCTAGTTCTAGTCATTTCTGTGACCCGATGTACGTCCTGTTTGTCCCATGTTGATCTGTACCTATAGCTTCCTTCAGGGCCTGGCTCAAACTATACCTCCAAAAAGGCTGGCTCTTTACTATCTTTCCCCTCTTCTTTCATAGCATTTAGACAGATATTTTATGTTCTACTGTTTTTGTATGTTCATATGTCATTTTGTTAGAGTCTTGGTTTTTTCAGGGATATGTCTTCAACATTTGGTGTGCACCCAAATCTCTGATCCCAGGTCTATGTGTATGAGAGTTGCTTAATAAATAAAAGTGGAAAGAGTGAATGCAAATTTATTTTGGTTGGGAGTGGAGTTTAAGGTCATGTCCCCAGGAGGTCAGCTAACATGCAGGTGCTCCTGTGCTTTTCACCTATCCTCAGCACACAGGCCTATTCACATGCAGGCGATCGCACAGCACACTCATCCCCATTGCATGCTCACAGACACACTTCCTAGGGGGCCCTTAGAAGCCATCTAGTCCACCCCTTGGGTAGATGGTATCCTAGGAAAGGAGTCATCTGATCTTTGGCAAGAAACCCCATTGCTGTTTTTGGATAGTGTCATTAGATGTTGACCCAGCATAATCGCTGAATTTCTTAACAGGAGCATTGACATAATTACCATTCTTGTCATTACCTCTGCCTTCTTTGAAGAACATTGACAAAGCTAGAGGCTGTGTGGAGGAAAGAAGATTAGAACTAGACCTTCCTTCTAAGCCTAACTGAAGGAATGGGGTCATTATTCTGGAGAAGAGAAGTCTAAAGGGGATGGGATAGCTTCCTAAGTCTTTGAAGGATTGTTGTGGAACAGAGGGTTAGACTTCCTTGTTGTGCTTGGTCCCCAGTGCAGATGTAGGAATACTGGGGAAAAGTGTGTTGCAGATGGCAGTTTATAGTTTAATATGTGGAAAGACATGACAGTGTTGAGAGTTATCTGGAAGCATAATGGGCTTTGTCAGTCACAAGAACTTCCTTGGAGTGCTTCAGGTAGCGGAAGCTGAGTGGCCATTTCTATTAAGAGAGAATTTTTGCGCAGTTATGTTTTGGACTAAAGGGCTTTTGTGATCATGTGGCAGAGTAGAAAGAAGCCTGAATTTTTGAGTTCTGAGGACATTATTTGGTGTCCTAGCCCTGCTGCTGCTTATTTTTGTGATCTTCTACTGATCTGATAAGGTCACTGAGCTCGTCTAGGTTGTGCTTTCTCCATCTGTAAAGTAGGAAGGTTGGCTGAATTAACTCTAAGAGCCTTTCCAGCTTCACATTTATGGGACTACAATATCATGTTCTTTAGTGAACTATTAAATGTGTCATCCTGGCCCGAAAGTGATCCTTAGGGTTCTGTGAGCAGACATCACCTCTGGCAAGTTGCACCAAGCTAGAAAGTCTTCCTGGACAATCTATTGTACTGTGTGTCTCTCATCTGAAGAGGAATGAAACTCACATACTCCACATTATTGTGTGGGCCACCACATGGCAATGCTTTGAGGCTACAGTATATTGAGTCTTGGAGGGGGCTGTGATCTGTGTCAGAGAAGGAACAGCCATCCTCCGAAATGAATAGACTAACAGACAGGAATTGAAAGGGAAATGAAAGGCCAAGACAGGTGTTCCTTTTGCTGCTGTAGCTCAAGGGTTAAATTTTTCCTGCCTATATCTCTGTTATTTTAAAAAAAAAAGAAAGAAAGAAAGAAAGAAAGAAACCACCTTCGTTATCAGTTAACAGTTTTCTGACTAATAGGATGGGTTTTGGTTGTTTTGATTAATTATATGAATTTGTCAACTTGAATAATTATTTATCATCTTTTCTTTAAAAAAAAAAAATCAACCCTACTGTACATAGTCTGTGCCAGTCATGAAGTGTAAGGCGTGTAGTTGTCTGAACATCTTTGAGCACATTGTTAAGGTAAATAGGAAATTATTGTGAGGTGTTTGAAGCTTTCTGCAAAAAACTGATGACTTATATTTCAGGAAAGGGAGTTACAAGTATTCTTTGGGGGAGAATTTAAGACAGTATTTTGTAGCAGAGAGCAAAGCTTTTGTAATCCTTTTTTTCATTTTCTTAGGGTCACCCTTCACTCATCAAAGGAAAACTAGAAAAATGGTCTTTTATGGTGATTCTTCTTGTGAAGATGACTGTAAGAAGTACATTGAGGTTGTGAAGTATGTGTTCAGTGCCTATCAGAGAGAAGTGCCTCTCATCATCAATACAATGGGCTGGGTGAAAGGTAGGTCTGATCACATGTGTCATGTTCTTGCTGCAAAAACTACTATGGAAGTCCACTTTTCTATGTCTGAATCGGAGTTGTATAAAAAACAGCTCTTGCTTTGATTTAATGGAGTTGTTTTGTCCCCTTTCTTCCAGGTGATGGACTTTTGCTCCTCATTGATCTTATTCGAATGCTGGCTCCTACTCACATTGTTCAGTTTAGTTCTGAACATTCCCACGATATGCCCCTGCTTACCCCAGAATACATTGCTGGGATGGCAGGTCTGCAGACAAAAGGCAAGACCAAAGTAAAAAACAAGCATTTGAACTCCACTGAATCTGAGAGTTCAGGAGATCCAGATGAAGGGAGCCAGTCCCACTCACCAGGACACAAACTGCTGCTTATACAGTCTGAATTCGCTGGTGCTGGCGTTGCTCAACTGACGTAAGAAAGATGTGGCATCTCAAGCCTGGGAATTAGGTCTTTTCTGCAGTATTTGAAATTTACTTCTTGAAATGGTGTCAATCCTCCATAGTTACCAAGTTGCCTATTCCACAGTTTTACAAATTTAAGTAGTAGAAGAATTACCTCTTTTTAAAAGTAAATTATTATTGCTATCTTAATTTTATATTCCCTTGGTTTCCCAATAAACTCCCAAACTATCTCCCAGAGAACTATCACTTCTAAGAAGAAAAAACAAGGAAATAACATTTTAGTAAAAACTAACCAGCATCTCTACCAAATCTGCCCTGATAATGTAGTGTTCTACGTTCATGGATTCCCCCTCTGTAAAGGAGGAGGTGTGCCTTTTATCCTTTCTTTGGGGCCAAGCTTGATTATTTTAATTTCACAGGATTTTACATTGTTGAAGTCATTGTCTATGTTTTTTTCTGGTTCTGCTTACTTTGTTTTGTATCAGTTTCTACAAATCTTCCTGTACTTCCTTGTATTCTTCAAATACATTGTTTCTTATAGCACAGTAAGACTCTTTTATAATCAAGTACCACAATTCATTTTATCACTTTCCAGTCAATGGGCATCTACTTTGTTTCTAGCTCTTTGCCCCCTCAAGAAGTTTTGCTATAATTTTTTTTTGCTATATATGGGGCCTTTTTATCATTGATTTCTTTTGGGTAATTGGCAAAACATTGGGATGAAAGGTCAGGACCGTTTTGCTGACTTTTCTAGCATAATTCCATATTGCTTTGGAAGTTAATAGATCGACTCATTCCCCCAATGGTATGCTTGTTATATCCCCTAATATATCGTCCACTATCTTTGCCTAATTGTCTGTGTCAAGTCAATAAGGCTTTAATATGCTGAGGATACAAAAAAAAAGAGGCAAAAGATGGATGCTGCGCTCAAGGAGTTGGTAATTCCATTGGAGGGGAAAAAATATTCAAAGAAATAGGTTCAAATGATATAGGATAACTTAGAGATAATTATAGAGGGAAGAGCGAGGTAAAAGCTCAATTGTATATTTTTCTTAATGAGTGATTTGAAACATCCTTTCATATAGTTGTCAGTTTGCCATTCTTTTGAAGCACTTGGTGATTATTACAGGGCTAGACTTGGTGTGAGGAAGGTTAGAGTTAAAATCCAGCTTCATCTTATTGACTTACTCAGCTATGAGACCCAAGGCAAATCACTTCATCTCTGCCTTCTGTTTTTTTTGAACTGTGAAATGGAACTATTCTAAATGTTTTTCTTCAAATAGCAAACTCTTGTGAGGATCACATGAGATAATATTTATAAAGTACTTAGCACAGTATTTGGCACTTAATAAATGTTTTGATTCAATCCCCTTTCTCTTTTTCTTATAACTTAAAAAAAAATTTCTTTAATTAAAAAAATCTGTTTTCTCCTCCTACTTCCTACTACCTCATTGGAAAAAACCCAGAAAACAAACAAAGCATCCTTGTAACAAACATATACATATACATATGTATACATGTATATTTAGAGAGAGTCAAGCAAAATCAATTCTTGCATTGGTGACAGCCAAAAAATATGTATATCTCAGTCTGCATACTGGTCTGTCAACTTTTGTCAGGAGGTGGATAGCATATTTCTATAAAAGGTCCTTTGGTCATTATATAATTGGAGTTTTTAAGTTTTTCGAAGTTGTCTCTACAGTTATTATTTTGTAGATTATTCTCCTGATTCTGGATCAATTCATCAATTATTTCTAGGTTTCTCTGCAATCATTCCCTTTATCATTTCTTAACTAAAATTCCATCATTTTCATGAATCATAACTTGTTCAGGCATTTGTTAGTTGATAAGCGTCCCCTGTTTGCATTTCTTTGCCATCAAGAAAAAGAACTATTCTAAATGTTTTTCTTCAAATGGGTTCTTTTCCTTTTTATGATCTCTTTGAGTTATAAAACTGTCCCTGGGAACTATACTATTTCATAGTTCCACCAACAGTGAATTAATGTATTAGATTTCCCACAACTCTTACAGCATTTCTCTTTTTGTTTTTTCCCTTCAACTTTGCCAGCCTAATGGGTGTAAGGTGAAAGTTCTCAGGTGCTTTAATTTACTTTAATTATTAGTCTTCTGTAGCATTTCTTCACATGGTAGTAGATAGCTTAGATTTCTTCTCTTGAGAAGTACTTGTTTATATCCTTTATCAAAACTGGATAATAGTTTTTCTTTTTAGAAATTTGAATGAGTTTCCTCTGTATTTTGAAAATTTTTATTAGAGAAGCTTGATGCAAAGATTTTTCTCCTGTATTCCTTTCTAACTTTAGCTATATTTGCACAAAAATTTTTATTTTAATAATCAGTATTGTTCTTTTTTTCTGCTATCCTCTGTATTATTTGTTTGCATGTGAACTCTAAGCCCTATTCATAAGGCTGAATGAAAGGGGATGACTTCCTTTTTTAATTTATTTATGGTATCATTCTTTATGTTTGTCATGTAGCCATGATTTGGAATCTCTTGTGGTATATGGTGTGAGAAGGCTGCTTTTAGGTGCATTAATTTGCTTCCTATAAAAATTAACTTTTTTTCAAAGCCATAACTATCCAAATGCAAAATCCAAAAATATTTGCCCCCTTTGGAACCCTTTGGACTTGTAAAAAAGGATTTTTTATTTTATTTATTTTAAGATTTTTGCCTCTTCTATGATGGGACTGGTTGGAAACCTTAAAAAATAATATACCTCAGAGAAATGTACTCTATATTCGATTATAAAAATATTTTTGTGATAAAATTGTACTGTCTTTGCTTAATTTGTTTCTAATTTATTTTTTAGGCAATGGCATAGCCCGGTTCTTCGTGATATGACCTTGTTAGGTTACCTTTCCCTGCTACAGCCACCACAGGCAAAAGCATTTCTTCCATTACACCATCTAGTCCCCTTTCAGGTAATTTGAGCATTTCTGGGAGAAATGCACAAGGGAATCTATCCAAATGAGGTTCCATTTGGTAGGAGTTTATTACTTGTTGTTAAGCCAAATGAAAATTATCTAAAATACTAGTACCTTCTTTTGGAATTTTGGGTCACCTTATTGAAAAGATGTGCTCTAGGATCTGAATTTAGCCATTGATTTTTATGATATAGCTTTGCCAGGACTATGTTGCAGGCTTTTTCAGATTTGTCTTTGTAGGTTTGGCTCTTTGAGGGGATTCGGGGAAATCTGGAAAGTAGCTTCCTATTGCATATTCTTTTTTATTTTTATTAAAACTTTGGTTTCTAAGGGATGGTTTAATTGGGGAATGATGTATGATGCTAAAACCAAGACTGAAATGCTCACAGCCTTTAAATACATAGATTTTAGGATTAGGGAGAGGGATTTTCTCTTTTTGAAATTTGTGTGAGAAGCTGCTCCAGTCACTTTTTTTTAAAGTCCAGAATGTCCTTAAATCTAACTAGCATATTAAAAAAATAAAATTTCCTTTGGTATCTTAGGGAACCTTAAGAGTTGTAAGATGGGGAACAGCTAGAGGGTGCAGTGGGTAGAACATTGGCCCTGGAATCAGACCTGAGTTCAAATTTGGCCTCAGACATTTAACACTTCCCAGCTGTGTGTGACCCTAGACAAGTCACTTAACCCCAGTTGCCTGGTAAGCCCCTCCCCCCCAAGTTGTAAAATAAGAATGTATTCATTCTTGTTCTGTTCTTCTGATCTCATTGTGTTATTTTAAAAATGAATGAGAGCTGTTTAAAAAAAAAAAAAAGTTTATGTGGATACTACTTGGAGATTTAGCAGTAGTAGATGTTTTCACCAGTACTTTAACTAATTTACAGCACCCTCAGACTGCCATTTTGTCTTTCCTTCTAGGTAAGAAAGACCTTTGCTTCCTGCTGTAGTGCTGGTGTTCACTAACTTTATTAATTCTTTATGTTCCTCAGACTTCAACAACTAAATACTAACCAGAACAGTGGCTAGTGTTTGCAATTAATGTTTACAACAGTTTGCAGTTAATTATATAGCAAAGGGTATTGGGGAAACTTATGAGTAGCCTTTAGGTTGATTAAAAAAATTAAATTGCCATTTCAGGGTGAAACTAACAGAAGGGCTTTATTTTCCAGATCCCTTTTAGTTCTGTTGCTCTCCGGGTTATTCACACTGATGTTGCTCCTACACATACCATGTATACAGTAAATGCCAGCTGGATTGGTCTTTGTAGAATACTAGATGATGTCAAACAGAAAACTGATGGACCAGTTTTTCTTACAGACAATCCAGTCTGTGACTGTTTGGGGTTTGGTAAGTTCACATTACTAAAATGGCCTTGGTTTTGATAAAATAACATGATCTTTTTTGCGTGTAATCAAAGAAAAACCTCTTAATCGAGACTGTACAAGTGGATCCTAAGTCATGTTTAGGGAAAATCATATGTCTTTGGGTCATCAGATGACACTCAAAACCCAGAAAGTAAAGTTCATCATGAGGTGTGCTTGCTTCTCCAACAGGATTTGTTTATATCGCTTCACTGGTAGACAAAAAAAATTGGATCTTTTTTTGATAGTCTTACTAGGTGTGTTGAAGCTAAGTAATTAGGAATTAGTCATTTTAAAATAGATACAGACTCTTCAATAAAAAATTCACAGAATCACAAAATTAAGAGATTTGGAAGACTTCCCAGGTTGCCTAGGCTAATTTGCAAATAGTAGAACTCTATGTCTCCCAGAACATTCTGTCTGTGTTTGAACACCTTTGAGGCAGGCTGCCCCATTTCCTGATAGGGTGATATTCCTTCCCCCATCTTTTGTGTGAGGTCCTCCTTGACACCAGACTTAACGTTTGCTTCTTTGCAGTCTCTGCCTTTTTCTGGTTGTGCTCTGAGTGGCTAAATAGAACAAATTCAGTCCTTCCTCCCCGTGACAACCTTTCAGATGCTTGAAGACTCTTTGCTGCTCCCCTTGAGTCTTCTCTGGTTTAAACCTCCCCAATATTTTAACAGATCCTCATGATGTGGACTTAAGGTACTCACCATCCTATTTAGATGTTCTCCACCCTGTTAGTGTCTTTAAACTTTGATGCCCAAAACTCTTGAGATCAGATAAGGGCCAAGGACATTCCTAGAAGCAGGGCTCCTCCTGCTGATCCCAAGGTCTTCTTCTTTTCTTTGATCTCCATATTGATCCCACTGCTGAGTCACTTTGAGCTTGTAGTCCGTTGAAACTCACAGATTCTTTTAAGTACAGCTTCTGCTCCTGTCTCTGCCATGCTTTATTTATGAGATTAGTGTTTATGCTACTCAAGTGCAAGACTCTACATTTGTGTGTACTGGATCTCATCTTATTATGTTCAGCCTAGTGTTCTAGACTGTCAAGACCCCTTTGGATCCTGGCTGTCATCCACTGTAGCAGCTAACCCTCAGCTCGGTGCTGCTTTGGATGCCCATGTCATCTTTGCCTTTATCCGGGTAATTGATAAATGTGAAACAGCACAAGCCCCAACATAGATCCCTGGGTCCTCCACTGAGGACCTTTTGGCTCATTGAGATGAGTCCAGTCAGCTATCAGTTCTGAATTCTCCTACTTGCATCCTTTCTGATTGATTCATGTTGGCCTTTTCCAGCAAATGTACAAGAAAAGAGATATTTGATCAAAATCTTTGCTAAAACTTAGGTGAGCTAAATCTGTTGCATTCCACTTAACCCCTTGAATAATCCTGAGGAAGTCAGAGTAGTTTGATGACAATTTATATATTTTTTTAAATAATAGCTTTTTATTTTTCAAAATACATGCAAAGATAGCACCCTCACAAAACCTTCTGTTCTATATTTTACTCCCTCCTTTCCCATCTCTACCCACTCTTAGCAGACAATCCAATATAGGTTAAACATGTGTATTTCTTCTACAATTATGCTGCACAAGAAAAATCAGATCAAAAAAGGGAAAAAAAAAACCAAGCAAAAGAAAAAGGTGAAAATAACTATGATGTTGGTCCACATTCAGTCTCCATAGTCCTCTCTATATGCAGATGGCTCTTCCCATCCCAAATCTATAGAATTGGCCTGATCACCTCATTGTTGGAAAGAGCCAAGTCCATCACAGTTGATTATCACATAGTCTTGTTGCTATGTACAATGTTCTCTTGGTTCTACTCACTTCTCTGAGCATCAGTTCATGTAAGTTTCTCTAGGCCTCTCTAAAGTCATCTCTGCTGTTCTTTAAAAAAAAAAATTACTTCCTCATATGTATTTTAATTTTTTTAACCTACATGGTTTTTCTTTACCTGTATATTAACTTTTAAAATATGCATTTCTTATGAATCATTTTGGGAGGGAAAAATCAGAATAAAAGGGAAAAACCATGACAGAGGGGGAGAAAAAAGTGAACATAGCCTGTGTTGACTTACATTCAATCTCCATAATTCTCTCACCGCATGCAAAAGGAGTTTTCTATTCTCAGAGTTTATTGGGATTGTCCTGGATCACTGAACCACTGAGAAGAATCAAGTTTTTCATACTTGATCATTGCACAATGTATTCCTGGTTCTGCTTGTTTTGCTCAGCATCAGTTTGTGTAAATCTTTCCAGGCCTTTATAAAAAAAAAAAAATTGTTCATCATTTTTTATAGAATGATAATATTCCATAACTTTCATTTACCATAACTTATTCAGCCATTTCCCAATTGGTGAGCTTCTATTCACTTTCCAGTTCCTTGCCACCACAAAAAGAGCTGCTACAAGTATTTTTGCACATGTGGGTCCCTTTCCCTCCATTATAATTTCCTTGGGCTACAGAACCAGTAATAGTACTGTTGGATCAAAGGGTATGCACACTTTGATAGTCCTTTGGGCATAGTTCCAAATTGCTCTCCAGAATGGTGGATCACAACTCCACCAACAATGTATTAGTGTCCCACTTTACCCATATCTCCTTCAACATTTATCATTATCTTTTTCTGTCATCTTAGCCAAATCTGAGAGGTGTAAAAACTAGAAATAGCTTTAATTTCTTTGTCTGAAAATTGTTCATATCCATTTATCAGTTGGAGAAAGGTTTGTGTTCTTAAAAATTTGAGTCAATTCTCTATACATTTTGGAAAATGCGACCTTTATTAGAACCTTTGGATGTAAATTTTTTTTCCCTCAGTTTTCTACTTCCCTTCTAATCTTGACTGCATCGGTTTTGTTTGTACAACAATTTTTTTAATTTAACATAGTCAAAGTTATCTATTTTGTATTTTATAATATTTTCTAGCCCTTCTTTGGCCATAAATCCTTCTCCACAGATCTGAGAGTTAGACTATCCCTTGTTCTCCTAATTTGCTTTATGTTTAAACCATGAACCAACTCATTTTGACTGTTTAGTCAAACGGGAATAGGATGTTAGGTGTGTTGGTCACTGCCTGGTTTCTGCCATACTGTTTTCTAATTTTCCCAGCAGTTTTTGTCAAATAGTGAGTTCTTATCCCAGAAGCTAGGATGGTCTTTAACTGTGACACAACTCATTCTTCAGGGTGCTGGCTGACTCTGATGCTCAGGGCCTGTCAGAACCCTTTAATCTGCTCCACAGTATATTCTCAGTCACTAAGGTCACGTGTGCTGTCTTTTGAATTGGTTTTGAATTGGATTATTATCATTATTATTGTTGTTATTTTTTATATTAAAGGAATTATCCGAGGGATCAGCATGGTGAAAAAAATGTACTACATTCTGACTCCTCTGTCTCGTGAAAAGTTAAGGCACGTGAATTGTCTGATGATTGGAAATATCACTGTTCCTCATTGCGTCTTGAAGTACCAGGTACAGTCCATGAAGGAGTTTGCTTATCTATAGCACAGCTCACCTGTTTTCCCCAATTAAACCAGGTGAAAGTGGGGGAGGCATGCTACAGACAATATGAAGAGAAGTGAGGGCGGTGGGAATTCACACAAATTAGAAATGTTATTTTATACTGTTTGGAATGTTGATTCTAAATTTTGTGTTGTAGCTTGTACGGGGTGGGGCTGCCGGGGAAGGCCGCTGCCCAAAGGCCTCAGTATGCGGAGTTCTGTGGCCTTGCCAGCGAGGGGCTCCTTCTCTTGGGGGAGCAGCCAAACATTGGGGAAGATGGCTGCAGGAGACTCATCCCCTCTCCCAAATTCTGCCCTGCAGGGAGGTGGCCATATCCTATATCTTGTGTGCATGCATTTTCATCTTTCCTTTCTGTATCTTTGTGTTTCAGCCCAAGGTTGAGGGGGATATCCCATACGTTACTTCTGAATACAATTTTTCCATTTGGGGATCAGGAAAACTCAGAGTGAGGAAGCTTCTGCAAAGAAGAGAATACCTATAATCGCCAATGAACTTTTCACTGAAGAATTAGCCTGAAGTTCTTGGTTTAATGAGGGAGGGGGATGCAGAGGTGTCCAGTGGAGTGAGGTGAACAATTCTCCAGCCAAAATATTGTTTATAGTTTACAAGTGTTTTTGTATTAAAATATTTTCTGAAAATTCTTCTCAACATGATGTGATCTGAAATGCAAAAGGCATCCCCCAGGCACGGCCACGGAGCCCTGGGGACCGCATGGCCCTAGACTCATGCTTCTCCCCTGGAGAAATTCAGGCTACGGTGGGCCTTTTGACGTCCTGATTTGTGCCTCGTCCGTTTGATGATGACGTTGCAGCTCTTTGATTTATAATGCACTTTAAAATTTTCAGAATACTCTCCTTACTACAACTGAGGAAAATCGTGTCAAGACTATTACCTCTTATTTTATAATTAAGGAAATAGTCTTCAAGAAGGCTAAGCAATTTGTGGAAAGTCTCAGATCTGGCTGGACAGCATCGGAAAAACCAGATCTTCTTTCTTATTCCTTGACCAATATTCTTATCCCATCCTACCTCCTCATACAGTTCCTTATTCAGTGAACTCCTTAATTAAGTTAGGACATTAAATAAGGACCAAAAATAGGAGATTTGAGCCAGTAGAGCAAAGGAGGAGGAAGGATGAGTTGACATCAGACATCAGGAAATCTTGAGGGTCCTATGGCATGAAGATAGAACCCTACCATCTTGTTTACTGTGATGATTCATACATGCTAGCTACTTCTATTGGATCCAGCTGTTCATATTCTGGATTGTTGGAGCGAATACCCCTTCTTAATTATCCTTGACTATATTGTATTTAATTCCTGATGTCTTTAAATATAAATATAAGTAGTTAAAACAGCCATTGTTAAAGATTTTAAGAATCCTTAAGAATGACACATCCTACCCCCATTATAAGCCGCAACTCTACTTTAGTAAATTGATGGTAATCATGTTACAATAAACCAACACCTTGCAAAATAAGCTTTCCAGATTTCGGTAGTAGCTGTGTGACAGACAGAATGTCTTTTGGGCCCATTTTATAGGACCTGTCTGATGTTGTGGTCCATTGTCATTGCCTTGGAGCCCAGGGGCATCCCGTGGAAGACAACAGAATTAGGATTTCCATGGAAGAAATTTGCTCTTGGTGTGGGTTTTTAAAGTCTGTGGTTGATAATGTATAATCTTTGAATAAATGTAATTAATGTTTTTTTCATGTTTTAGCAAAAATAGATGGAATAAATTGCCTCCCAATCTCTTTTTTAATCCTATAGTTTGGTGCTTGTCAGAAACAAGTCCAAATCCTTATAACTTGCTGGTATATATAAATACTCATTTTATAGAATGATCAAATTATTTCATTTAAAAACTATAAAAGTCAACCATAAAATTAATTGAAACAATTCAGCCAAGTTGCAGAATATGAAACAAATCCACAAATCATCAGCGTGCCTGTGTGTATTACTAGCAGAATCCAGTGAGAGTCCCATTGGAAATCACCAGAAGCTATAAAATGTTGGGATGGATAGTACATCTAGTAGCAAAGCGCCAAACTATATATTAATTGCTCATGGGTAGGTCAAACCAGTATAAAAATGATACTCTACCTAAATTAATTTCCTTATTTAGTGCCGGAACAAACGAATATTTTACAGAGCTGGGGGGCGAGGGGAGGGAGAAGCAAACCTTGGGGAGAAACAGAAGGCCAGGAAATCAAAGGGCTTAATGAAAGTGGAAAGGAAGGATACCGCTGTCTGATGGAGGTGACTGAAAGCAGTCATGAAAATGATTCGTTTGGCCAATGAAACAGCTTATGTGCAAACTGTCGTTAATGTTGACCATTCCAAAGACTAGTTCCCAGAGTGAGAGCTTGGTATGTGACAAACTGAGAAACTGGACTGCAGCATGGCATGATGACTTATGTCCTATCCCCAGATACATGGCCTAGATTTAAAGGTCACAGAAATTAGAGGAAAAAATTAGATTTTTGAAAATGTAGATACGGGAAAAATTAGTGAATAAGTGCCAAGGTGGTCACAGAAGATGAACCATTTCAGTTATATAAAATTTAAGATTTTTTGTGCAAACTAAAAATTAGAAAAGTAGGTTTTTCTGGAAAAAAGTCTTATTCAAGATATATATACACACACGTATTGGTTCAGTTGTATAAAATAACTAAGCTAGAAGTTGCTATAATGCACAGAGCATTGGACCTGGAGTCCGGAAGATGAGTTGAAGTCCAACTCCTGACTCATTGTGTGACCTGGATAAGTTACTGCACCTCTGCCTCAGTAAGTTTCCTTACCTGGAAAGTGGGAAAGATAATGGCACCTACTGGATCAAATGAAAAAATATGTGAAATACTTTGAATCTTCACATTATTATGGTTATTTAATATTAAGACCCATTTCCCAATAGAATAATCATATGATGGAAATCTAATTATAATAAAGGCAAAGTAAAGCAATTAAGATCCCACTTCATAGCCTTCTGACTGATGAAGATGAGCAAAGTGACGAATTTTGAAAGGGCTGTCAGGAACAGGCACTTTAGTTCAGTGCTGAGAGCTTTGAATTGGTCCAGCTGTGTCAGAAGCTTACCAGGCTTTATATCTGCCTTTTGACTCGGGTTACCCTTGGTGGGTCTATCCTATAGAGGACCAAAGACAGGAGAAGGACCTATATGTACAAAAAGGGAGCAGTTCTTTTTGTGGTGGCCCCAAATGGGAATCTTGGGAGGTATTCTATTGGGAAATGGCTATACAAATTAAGGTATAGTGATGTAGTGGAATTACTGTGCTGTAAGAAAGAACAAAATGGACAGTTTCAGAAACTGGGGAAACCTTTGAACTGAATAAATTGAGCAGAAGTAGAAACATTTATATGACAACATTGTTGAGAAAATCAATTTGGAAAGACTTCAGGACTGATTGATTCATTGACAAACCCAGAGTCCAGAAGATTGAAGATGGAAGGTGCTACTCACCGTTGTTAAAGAGGGAGTGAACTTGAAGTGCATCTAGTGTAGCCAATGTAAGCATGTGTCTGGCTGGACCAGGCACAGTTAGAATGAAAGATTTTTTTTTAATTCAGTGGAAGGGGCAGAGGGAAGAAAAAATTATAAATGCATGCAAAAATAATTTTTTAAAATAAATTTAGAATTGGGCAGATCACAAAGGTTCATTGAATAAAATAATCGACTGAAAAGGACAAGATAGCACTATTAAGCAAGCTTATTGGAATAAGGATACTATAAATACTTAACACTGGAAGAATTTTAGTTAAGTCTCTGCTCTTTGGGAATACTTAAAAATTCTTTTTTCATGTTTGGCATAATTACTATCAACAAATATGGGTCACTGGATGGTCCTTACTGGACAAAACATCTGCCTGACTTTTCTAACCTATAGTGTGTAAGGTGTCTCTATTAAGTTATATGATTTTTAAAAAACCATCAAGAGTATTGTGTTTACACCCTTGAAACCATCTAAGATGGGTTTGTCTTGATCACTGATGGTGAAGCATCTATATTAGGGCATCAGGAGCTTTCCTTCAAATTTTAACATTTTATTAATTTGCATAAAAATTAATTCCAGGCCTATTCCAGGAGAAATGTTGATAGATAGAAAAGATAATGTGGTATCTAAAGGCCTACCTTTAGAATTAGATCAATCCAGGCTGACACAAACAGCCGTGTGGACAAATCTCAATTCAGTGGCCCCAGGCATCTGGGACTAAAAATTGGAGGGGACTCGCAAGTTGGAATCAATGGAGAGTTTCTTAAATGGATCAAAAATCAAAAAACCCAGTCCTCGAATCAGAAAACCTGAAATTGGGAGCTATGACTTACAGGACTTGGGCAAAACGTGCCCTTTCTGATGCTCGGTTTGTTCAAAATGTGATAGTTGGACCCTGTTAAGATTGTCCCTTGGGGTGCTGGATGCTAGCTCACTGATCCTCTCACTTCCTCAGAAGGGCAACAGCTCATCCTTTGAGAGTGGATTTTTCAGCCTAAAGTTATTTGAATTCAAATCTGGTCGAATGACTTTTTTTTTTTTTTAATAACTTTTTATTGACAGAACCCATGCCAGGGTAATTTTTTACAACATTATCCCTTGCACTCACTTCTGTTCCGATTTTTCCCCTCCCTCCCTCCACCCCCTCCCCCAGATGGCAAGCTCGAATGACTTTTTTTTCTTTATCATTTGTATGCTTATACACTAACTTGGAAGGCAGTAGGAGAAGAACTTTCCAACATGTTTGAAATAGTGGCTGTGTGATACAAAATCAGACCTCGAGGGACAGCACTTCTGTGGATGTATTAGTTCTGATATCCTCGAGGGAAAAAAGGCCATTAGTGTACGGACATAAAAACGGAAATAATATTTTAAGCGTAAGGATTCTGAAATTTCCCAAGCAGAATCCAGTTCGTGGAGAGAGCTTTAGTCCAACTGTAATTTTTAAGTTGATCATATTTCTAGAATCATAACATTCCTTTTACTGAGAAATTTTATCAAACGATCGAGCAATTTTCTTAACCAAACAATCGCACAGCTGCCCATACCTGAATCCTAGCAATCACTGCCCACTGGTCCTCATCGACAGGGGGCCCCATTTATGAAAATGGACAAAACTCACATTTGGTCACTAGAGGGAGCTGAGCCTTGGTGATCTCTAAGCATTTTTCACCTGGCCTCTCGGCTCCTTTACTCGGAGAAGACTTCATTGGAATTTCCAGAGGAGGTTGAAGAACTTGTTTATTGGCCCTAGTGAATGCTTTCAAGTCCTAGGTGTCTCCCAGATCCTCTCCCAGAGAATCTTCGTGGTATTTTGTCAAGAGCCAAAAGGCTGTTCATGTTCTAAATTTCTGGAATTGATTATCAGTGTCAGAAACAAATTCAATGTTCTTTAACTAAGGATGTAGCCGTTCAATGTTCATGTCACTTTGCTAATAAAGGGGAAGGAAAGGATCTTCCTATTGGATAATTCAAACTGGATATCAAGCTGACTGTGTCATAAATTGAATTCATTATCTTTTCCCCCCAAATCTTTCCTTTATCATCATTACTGCCATCTGCCCAGTCACACTGGCTCAAAACCTAGTTATCAATCCCTTTCAGCTCCTCACTTTTTCCGACTCCACCTATAACCATTCTGTTCCCAAGGCCTGCTGATTCTGCCTTCGAAATGTTTCTTGTCTATACCTCCTGTATTCCCACCCTAGAGTAGGCCTTCATGCTAGCTGGGGGTGGGGGGGTGGGGAGGGCGAGTTTGCCTACCTCAAATTTGCCCCGACAGCTCATTCTCCACCCAGCCATGAAATCGATTTTCCTAAAAATGCAGGTCAGGAGATATTGCCACTCCCACCCCCTTCTCCTCTGTTGCCTCTAGGATCAAAAATAAGATCCTTGTTTGAATTTGAAAGTCCTTTGTAACCTAACTCTTTCCTCCCTTTCCAGTTTTCCTACACTTGCATGTATTTTGCAGTCTTCTCAATTTTTCTGGAATAAGAAATTCCAAGTCTGGGCAATTTCACTAAGGATCCCCCATGCTTGGAATGTTCTCTTTCCTTACCTTCATTTCCTGGTTTCTCATTTCACCTTCCTCAAGAATCTTTTCCCACCCTTCCTCCATGTCAGGATCTTCCCTCTGTTGATTATCTTGAATTTATTCTGGATGCAGCTTGTTTGTATGTTGTTTGCATGTTGTCTCCTTTGTTAGACTGTGAGTTCCTTGAGAACGAGAACTTTCTTTTGCCTTTGTATATGTTAGCATAGTACTGGTCACATAATAGACTCTCAATAAGTGCTTGTTAACTTGTCGACTTAAATCTACATTTTCCAAGATTTGTTCTAACCATTTTAGGGTTTGAAACCAGTGTTCCAGTTGCTACTTTGAATGACGTCAATGGATCCATCTGTTTCTTTAAAGAAAAATCTATTTTCTGGATAGATTAGCATAGATCAAAAACTTTCCTTAACTTGTGTACTAGGACAAACCAACTTCACGGAAAATTCTGGGGCCTGAAGATGTACTCTCTGTGACTGACTAGTTGGAGGCAAAGTGTTAAGGCAAGATATACTTATTAAGGATTTATTATGTGCCAGAACATGGGAGGCACAAATACAAGCAA
The DNA here is from genome assembly GCF_016432865.1 of Antechinus flavipes. Classification (NCBI taxonomy): domain Eukaryota; kingdom Metazoa; phylum Chordata; class Mammalia; order Dasyuromorphia; family Dasyuridae; genus Antechinus; species Antechinus flavipes. The sequence goes on from NC_067400.1 coordinate 600,194,987, forward strand.
CAAGAAAGACAAGCCCTGCCCTCACAGAGCTTACAATCGAATGGGGAAGACAATACACTAAAAGGAGCTGGAAAGATGAAAGGAGAATGAAAGATGGCTGGCCCAGGTCCCAATGGATGATGTGACAGGCTGGGAAGGCAGCAGAGGAGGAGGCCATGGGAGCTAAAGCATCTCCCAGGCAGTTGTGTCACAGTGTCTGGAGCATCAGCAGCAGAGCTGGAAGAAGAAATGGGTGAGAAATAAGGAGGTGGATGGAGCCCAGTTTGAGATGCCTTAGACCAAGGTGACTGAAGTCATTTCGTTACCTGTCATCTCTCCAGCAACATTGGTAACTCTCGGAGACAAAACTGGGGCCTGTACGCTGCAGACTGGAAAGGACCAGTCATCTGGTCTGGCTTTTTAAATTTTGTTTTATTTTCAGTAGAGTGTCTGCACTATGATGTGGCAGTCAAAAAAGTTGGAAGCCTCGCCAGGTGTTGTGCTAAAATTACACAAAAAGAGGCAAAGGACAGTCCCAGCCTGCAGGCAGCTTGTAGTCTAATGAGGGAAACAAGCAAACACAGGTGTATGGGATTAAGGGGAAAAAAGGAAGAGGAAAGGGGCTAGAATTAAGAGGGGTCCGGAAAAGTTTCCTTCGGAAGGTGAGATTTTAGTTGGGATTAAAAGAGACCACTAGGTAGAGGTGAGAAGAGGCATTCCGGTTTGGGGCACAGCCAGAGAAAATGCCCACGAGACAGAGTATCTTGATTTTGGAGCAGACAAAAGGCCAGGACCACAGCATCCTGGTGGGAAGTGAGATGTAAAAAGGTGGAAATATAGGAGAGGGCGAGGTTATGAAGGGCAGTAAAGGCCAAATAAAAGATGGTGGGTTTGTTCCTGGAGGCAACTGGGAGTCCCTGGAGTTTGCTGACTAGCGATGGGACCCACACTTTGAGAAAACCATTTTGGTAGCTGAATGGAAGATGGAATGGAGGGAGGAAAGACAAGGCAGGTGAGCCCATCTAGTCCAGCCATAGGCTTGATGAGGTGATGGCCATGTTGATGGATAGACCTTGGCAACAACAGACTGGGTATGGGGGTGGTGAGAGAGGGAAGAGTTGAGAATGAGATCTAAGCGCAATCCAGGTGACTGGAAGGGTGGGAGTACCCCTACAATAACAGGGAGGGTTTGGGGGAAAGATAATGTTGAATTTAAGACATCTATGACATCCAGTTTGAGATGTCTGTTAGGCAGTCGGAGATATAAGCAAAAGCGGTTGGGTTCGTTATCTACTTTTCAATGCCAAAGTTTATTGCCCTATTTATAGGGAAGTGTGCACCCTAAATTTTTCACGATTCAGGAAATCTGTCATTTTAAAAGCTCTTTACCTCCCTCCCTCAGACTTGGGGATTGTCATTGGAAACCCATTCCAACTGGAACAGAAATGAGTCCTCAGTCCTTAAAAGAAGGCGAATCAAATTTGGGGGCTAAGAGAAGATCCTCGAGATCCAGAGGCCCATTTCATAATTATACACAGGATATAAAGAGAGTGGCAGTGCAGTATAGTGGATAGAGCACTAGATTTGGAGGCTGGAAGAACTGGTTCCCTGGGTGAACCTGGACAGTCCACAGAACTGCTCTGGGCCATGGTTTCCTCCTAAGTAAAAGGCTGAACTGGATGGCCTCTGATTCGATGCCCTTGGGATCTTTTAAATAGATACCGATCCAGAACTAAATTTAGGTTCTAAGAGTCCTCTGCTGGCCTTGGTATCAGTAAAATGAAGGGACTTGGACTTCCTTTTTCTCTTGAGTTCTAAATCTGTTTTAGACTGTTTATGGCCCTGTCCAGTTCCAGGTCTGGGATGCCATTAGTTTTCTGTGAGCCTCAATTTCCTCCTCCGTTAAATGAGGGACCCTTGAGGTCCCTGCCAGCTCTCTTTGAAGCCCATGGTTGGTTTTTATGCTAATTTCCTGATAGACCCTCAGGAAGCCCCATGAGTTACCCATGCCCTGTCCCTCTTGACGGCATGTATGTAGATTGTGCCCTCCAAAGCTTTTTTTTTTTTTTTTTAAATCCTGACTCATTTGAAATCCTGACTCAGACTGAATCTGTGCCTCTAACCCTCCCTTTTAAAGAGTTAAAGCTTTAGCTAATCCAGTCTTAATTCTCCCCATATGGCTGGGCCTGGCAGCAGAGGAAAGAGTTGGCTGACAATTCAAGCCTGAACAGTGGCTAAGATAAATATGGGGGCCATCTGTGCAGCTAGGAAAAAAAAATTCATGTGAAGAACAGACAGACCCTGCTAAGTTAAACATATTTCGAGACTCTGCTGGGGAAAAAAGGAGGGGCCCAGTGGGTTGGGGTAGGGAGGAGGAGGAGGCTCGCGGAGCCGCCAGAAAAGAGGCAAAGTTGGCTGTCTCACAGGCAAGGGGGTCCGTTCCGAAAATTCTGGCAAACTGAATAATCAGACCTGGAGATGGGGAAGGGAGCTAGGGAGACAGTGATGTACCCAGCCGTTCCCACGGCAACCCGCCCCGCCACTGCCGTGATGCTCAGAACGCTGCGGTCTGGGTTTGTATAAAGGGCTGGAAAATCAGCTCGTGCGGGCTGTGAACATTTCTCCCAAGCAGGGGCCGAGCTGGGATCAGGCGGGTCCGGGAAGCTACAACCCTGAAGGACTTCCTCCTGGCTCAAGACAGCCGCTGGCTGGCAGAGGAGGGGCTTGGAGCCGGCTTCTGAGACTAGAGAAAAGGGGGTTTCGCAGTCCTGGGTGCCTGGAGTAGGGGCTTGGTCAGCGTTGGTCAGGAAGGATAGAACGGCAGAGCCAGCCAGCAGCACAGAAAGTGAGCTTCACAGCTTCAGAGACTGGACTGCAAGAGCCGTACCTTAAAATATACGGCACCCAAGGCGGTCCTCAACCCAGTGGGAGACGAAAGCTTCATATTCTTTTGGCACAAAGACAGACCAGCTGGAGAAACCAAGAGCAGGACTGAGTCTGAGAGGGGACCTCCATCAAGCATCCAGACTGCTCCCTGGCAAAGCCGGGCCAGACCGGCCCCAGGCGCCGGTGGGCAGCCAGGTCCGGGATATCGGGGAGCAGCGCTGTCCTGATGCCATCCGGACCGGAGGGCTTTTAGCAGGCGGCATCGGTTGGCCGGCCCCCCAGTCTCGGGGCTCTCCCGGCTAGTGAGCCTTCACTCCCAGCCCCATACAGGAGCATGAGTTCAGTTCTGACAAAATATGGATCTCCACCACGCAGTTGGCTCAATCTTCGCTTGGGAACCAGTGAGTACATTTTTACCTTATTCCCCCTTTGGCCCCAGTTCATACCTAAAATAGGAGGTAGGGCTGGGCAGAAGAGGAGTGTTGGGGAACGGGACTGGGGCTCGCCTTTCTGGATCAGCTGGGGAACAGCCGAGAGCTTTTAGTCACTTGGATAATCTGGAGCCTTTCTCTGCAGTGAGATTAATCTGTAAGGTGCCAGGTTAAGGGCACAGAGACAGAAAACATCCCACCGAGCAAGGGCAAAACAGTCAGGATGATTTCAAGAGCAGGGACGATGCCCTGTTCTAGAAAGGAGGCAGCCGGGTCACAGCTACTTTGTGGGCCCAAGGGGAGCCATCTCTTGGGAAAAGCTCCCAGGGGTCTCCAGGGTCCGTGGCGGCAGGGCACGACTTTGGTGCATCAGAACGTGCAATGGCAGCATGTCCTTGGAAGAACATTCTAGCTGCAGCTGACTCAGAACTTCTGGACTCTCCAGCAGGGAAGCCCGGATTCAATCCCCCATTCTGGTTAGCTCAGTCAGCGTCTGGTGTGTGTGCCGTGGGGGGGACGTCGTGGAAGGCTCAAAAAGCAAACCCAAGAATCGAGAAATGTTTTTTATCCTTTGTTATCCTTCCCGGGCTTTCTTTTCCAAGGACCCCCTCCACTCACAACAAAAGTTAGTTAAGTAGGAAGCAAACAGAACAAAACAGCCCCAAAATCCCACCATTGGCCAGGTCACCATCACGAAATTCTCAACAAGATGGCTGGAATTCGTTTTAACTCACTTTTTACAATAATATGCTCTGAAGCATTTTATGGGGAGGGGGAGAAGAAGGGGATCAGGCTCCATCAGTGACTGACATGCTGGAAGTCACACACACACACGTATGAGGGAGCAGTCTGAAAATTTTCACCTCAAAATGTCTCCCAATCAGTCCTGGGATTATGCCTTTCATCCAAAGGGGGCTGCCCTGAGACAAAATGGCCAAGTGTGCAAGTTTAGCTCCCTGGGGCCTCCACCCCCCTCCTGTTTGTTGCCCGCTCCCCCCACTGGCTTGGACAGCCATTTAGCGCCCACCTCCTAGCCACAGAATTCACGGGGTCCCCACCACTGCCCCTTACCCAGGTCTTGCTTCTTTAGGAAGCTTGCCAGCCTTTCCCGGACCTGTTCTTCCTTTCTTTCCATCCCATTTCTTCTCTGTGTCCCATCCAGGCCCCAAATCTAATCAAGGGAAAGGGAAGGGAATAAGCATCCAAATAATACCTACTCTCTGCCAAGGCTAAGTGCTTTTTACAGCTATTCTCTCATTTGATCCTTCGAGTCCAGGTGTGTGTTATGATCTCCATTTTATAGATGATTAAACTGAGGCAAGAGGGGTTGAATGTCCAGGGTCACACAGCTAGGGGCCAGCTACCCTTCAAATAAGGAAAAGATTTGTGCTGATGATATGAATCCGTTCTATCTGGGCCATGTGGGATCTCTACCAGATGTCAGGATGCCCAGTTTGGAGACTCCTCATTCGGTTCCCATAGCCTGACAGCGGCTTCTGAGGAGCTTCTGTCCAAGGAAGGAGACTCTGGTTTTGTCCCCAGCTGACAGGGGGCTCACTGAGCCCAGACATATGGAGTCTGATGTGCCCTAATTGTCCTTGAGTGTCCTGAGTGGTTCCTGAGGGGTTGATTCCTCTCACCAGATTCCCATCTTGTCACAGGGGTCAGAAGCTTCCCAAGATATCCTGAACTAGTATGTAAAAGGGGGGCCCGGTTCCACTTCCTGGTCCCCTGCCTCAGTGATATACCCTCC